>NC_056741.1:1702211519-1702414019 GCF_019279795.1 Protopterus annectens | reverse complement strand
TTTTCTCTCGCCTGGGCGATAGAGTTTAGGGAGGAAATGAGGGCTGTTGTAGTGCTGTAGTGTGGTCAGAAGCCTTGTTGTGTGGGTGAGAATAGATTTTGGTTGATAAGATAGTCAGGGATCTGTTTATGAACACATTTCTCAAGGATTTTGGAAAGAGAAGGCAGTATTGCTATCGGTAGGTAGTTGGCTACGTTGATAGTTTCCACCCTTGTGCAGGGGAATAGTGTAGAATTGTTTCCAAAGTTAGGGAACAGTGGATTCCCTGATTGAATGGTAGAGTGGAGGTAGGTTTTCAGCAGATGGAGAGCAATGTTTTAGTTTGAAGAAAAGACTTTTGATGTAGTTAGTAGGAATTGGTAGTAGCAAGAAGAAGTCACTAGGCTGAGAAAGAATGAGAATATTAGAAAGATCAGTGGAGTTAGAAGTTTGTATCAGTTTGGTAACTGAATGAGTGAAGTAGAAGTTATACGTACGACGATATATATATATATATATATATATATATATATATATATATATATATATATATCATCATCATCTTCTTTCGGCTGTTCCCGTTAGGGGTCGCCACTGCGGATCACCTGTTTCCATTTCTTCCTGTCCTCTGCATCTTGCTCTGTTACACCAACCACCTGCATGTCCTCTCTCAGCACATCCATAAACCTTATCTTAGGCCTTCCTCTTTTCCTGTTACCCGGTAGCTTCATCCTTAGCATCTTTTTCCCAATATACTCCGCATCCCTTCTCAGCAGATGTTCAAACCAACGTAATCTTGCCTCTCTGGCTTTGTCTCCAAACCGTCCAACCTGGGCTGACCCTCTAATATACTTATTCCTAATCCTGTCCACCCTCGTCACACCCAGTGCAAATCTTAACATCTTTAACTCTGCCACATTCAGCTCAAACTCCTGCCTTTTTGTCAATGCCACTGTCTCCAACCCATATAACAATAGCTGGTCTCACTACCCTCTTGTAGACCTTCCCTTTCAATTTTACAGGTACTCGTCTGTCACAAATCACTCCTGACACTCTTCTCCACCCACTCCATCCTGTCTGTACTATCTTCTTCATCTCTCTTCCACATTCACCGTTACTCTGAACTATTGACTCCAAGTATTTAAACTCATCCACCTTCGCCACCTCTACTCCTTGCATCCACACTATGCCTCTATCCTCCCTCTCATTCGCACACATATATTCTGTCTTAGTCCTGCTGCCCTTCATTCCTCTTCTCTCTAGAGCATATCTCCATCTCTCCAGGGTCTCCTCCACCTGTTCCCTACTCTCACTACAGATCACAATGTCATCTGCAAACATCATAGCCCATGGGGACTCCTGTCTGATCTCGTCTGTCAACCTGTCCATCACCATTGCAAATAAGAAAGGGCTCAGAGCTGATCCTTGATGTAACCCCACCTCCACCTTAAACGCATCCGTCACTCCCACTGCAGACTTCACAGCTGTCACACTACCCTTGTACATATCCTGTACCACTCTTACATACTTCTCTGACACTCCTGACTTCCTCATACAATACCACAACTCCTCTCTAGGCACCCTGTCATATGCTTTCTCCAAGTCTACAAAAACACAATGAAACTCCTTCTGACATTCTCTGTACTTCTCCATCAACACTCTCAGAGCAAACATAGCATCTGTAGTGCTCTTTCCTGGCATGAAACCATACTGCTGTTCACTAGTCATCACTTCCCTTCTTAACCTAGCTTCCACTACTCTTTCCCATACCTTCATGCTTTGACTGATCAATTTAATCCCTCTGCAGTTACTACAGCTCTGTACATCACCCTTATTCTTAAAAATCGGTACAAAAACACTTTTTCTCCATTCCTCAGGCATCCTCTCACTTTCCAAGATTTCATTAAACAATCTGGTTAAAAACTCCACTGCCATTTCATCTAAACACCTCCATGCTTCCACAGGTATGTCATCTGGGCCAACAGCCTTTCCATTCTTCATTCGCTTCATAGCTATCCTTACTTCCTCCTTGCTTAATCCATTGTACTTCATGATTCACTATCCCTACATCATCCAACCTTCTCTCCCTCTCATTCTCTTCATTCATCAACCCCTCAAAGTACTCTTTCCATCTCCTCAACACACACTCTCCTCTCTTGTGAGTATGTTTCTCTCATTATCCTTTATCACCTTTACCTGCTGCACATCTTTCCTAGCTCGGTCCCTCTGTCTAGCCAATGACGACAGGTCCTTTTCTCCCTCCTTAGTGTCCAACCTTTCATACAACTCTTCATATGCCTTATCCTTGGCCTTCGGCACCTCTTTCTTTGCCATGTACCTCATCTCCTTATACTCCTGTCTACTTTCTTCATCTCTCAGACAATCCCACTTCTTCTTTGCCAACCTCTTTGCCTGTATACTCTTCTGTACTTCCTCATTCCACCACCATGTCTCCTTGTCGTCCTTCCTCTGTCCTGATGTGATACCAAGCACCTTTCTAGTCGTCTCCCTTACTAGCTCTGCTGTAGTTACCCAGCTATTTGGTAACTCTTCACTGCCACCCAGTGCCTGTCTTAACTCATCCCTGAACTCCACCTCACAATTACCCTTTTTCAATTTCCACCATTTGATCCTTGGTGCTGCCCTCACACTCCTCCTCTTCTTCTTGATCACCAACGTCATCCTAAAAAAACACCATCCTATGCTGCATAACTGCACTTTCTCTGGCCACCAGTTTACAGTCTCCAATCTCCTTCAAACTGGCCCTCCTACATAAGATACAATCCACCTGTGTGCATCTTCCTCCACTCTTGTATGTCACTCTGTGCTCCTCCCTCTTGTTAAAATACGTATTCACCACAGCCATATCCATCCTTTTTGCAAAATCCACTACCATCTGACCTTCTGCATTCCTTTGTTTAACACCATACCTACCCATAACTTCCTCATCCCCACTGTTCCCTTCACCAACATGCCCATTTAAATCTGCTCCAATCACCACTCTCTCACCCTTGGGTACAGTCATCACCACTTCATCCAATTCACTCCAAAATTTTTCTTTCTCATCCATTGCACACCCAACTTGTGGAGCATTTGCACTGACAACATTAATCATTACATCATCAATTTCCAGCTTCATAAACATCACTCTATCTGACATGCTTTTCACCTCCAAAACACTCTTCGCATACTGTTCCTTCAGAATAACTCCTACACCATTTCTCCTCCCATCCACACCATGATAAAACAATTTGAACCCACCTCCGATACACCTAGCCTCACTCCCCTTCCATGTGGACTCTTGCACACACAATACACCAACCTTCCTTCTGTCCATCATATCACCTAGCTCTCTCCCCTATAGCAGTCATACTGCCAACATTCAAAGTTCCGACCCTCACTACCACAGTCCTAGCCTTTCTCCTCTCTTCCAGCCTTCGGCCATGCCTTCCACCTCTTCTCCTCCTTCGGCCAACAGTAGCCTAATTTCTGCCAGCACCCTGTTGGCTAACAGTACTGGTGGCGATCGTTGTTAACCCGGGCCTCGATTGATCCGGTATGGAAATATTAACTGGTGACTGCATTTATTTATATATATTTATCTTTTGAAGACTTGAATTTCACTAATTCAACTTTTCTGTATAACTAAACACAATACAGCAAATCTTAATGAAGAATATTAAACTCATAAAAAAACAAAAAAAAAACAAGAAAAAGAAACTTTGCCCCCCCCCCACCTGCACCCCCTCCCTACATGCTATTACAATATACTAACTCTGAGATTACAAATGGAGGTGAAAAAGGCAAATGTCATTAACTCACTGTGCGCAACCTTGCAGAAAATGCCTACATTCCTGAAAAGTGCTACCAAAAGAGATACACACAGATAAACAACTGCATCTATCAATGTACGTCAATGTAAGTTTGCACATTGATGTAATGAAGCAAATATGACATTAAACCATTTGCATCTCAAACACAAGAAGTGACTCCTGTGTGGGCAAATATACATGTAAATGTATATGTATATGTATATGTATATGTATATGGGTCCCCTACACATAACTGAAATGCCACTTACTTGACTTTCACATGATCGAGCTGAGAACACCAAAATTACAAAACACCGACTGCTTGGAACACCAGTGGGGAACTAACAGTAAGTAACCCATTTGCCAACCTGTCAACAACACTAAAATGGAAGCAAAGACAACACACCCACTTGAGGGACTTCACCCCTCACACCCCACCTAACTAAATATTCCAACTCCAAGACTGCACTACTGTGGAGGTAGGGGGCAAAGGTTGACATGCTGGGCGAGCAGTTACTTTCCGTTTTTTCACCCGTCAATGTTCCGAGTAGTTGGAGTTTTGTCCTTTCAGTGTTCTCGGCTCAATCATGTAAAAGTCAGGTAAGTGGCATTTCAATTATGTGTAGGGGACCCATGTGTATATATATATATATATATGTTTGCTATCATAATTAGTAAAGGCACGTAGGTGAATACAGGTTGGTCAAATGTTTGTTTTCAATATTTTTTAATGATGAACTGAATGTGGTCATATTTATATTACCGAATGTGAATATACATTCGTTAATATGAAGTGGACTTTCTGAATGGAAATCATGATACTGTGCAGATCAGGAAATGTATCCATTTCTTCACTGTAGTGCAATCTTGGAGTTGGTATATAAAATATGCAGCAGTGTGGGGGTGCAACCCCCTGCAAAAACTAAAAAAAAACATGGACATTTGAAACCAGAAGTTAGGGAGTTTGATTGTCAATAGCAGAGTTTATCAAATTCGACATTTGTTGTACATGAACTTCCTAAAATCAACATAAGTAGTCGATCATTTAAACAAAAAATATTGTGACATTCCTGATTATGATAGTAAACTTTTATATATATATATATATATATATATATATATATATATATATATATATATATATATATATATACATATATCTCAAAATACCAACCATTCAAAATGCAGACACTCAAAATACTAACACTTCATAGTATCGACCCATCAAAATAATATCATGACAACAAATCAAAATAAAGATCTCATAATGTTAACAAAAAAAATCTAAACCTAACAGTAAATAAATCATAAAACAACTAAACAGAACTACAACAAACAAACAAACAACCCAAAACCATAGCAATTTCATAAGAAGTTGTTTGCCTAAATAGTAGTAGTAGTTTTACAGAACGTGTTTTTCTAAATTAAGGATACAGGGTTAGGATTAGGATTAGGTTTAGCATGCATTAATATAAATTCACAGACACACACACACATACACACACACACACACACACACACACACACACACACACACACATACACACACATATATATATATATATATATATATATATATATATATATATATGGGTCTATATCAGCATATCGAATGCTGACACTGCCGATTGCAATGTAATTGAACTGAAATGTTCGAAATCTCAGAAGAGCGAAGTGATGGAACATCGATTTCTTTCCCAGGGAAAGAAATCTGTGTTCCATGCAAAAAAAAAAAATTCAATACTTTAAACACTGACAGAAGTGGGGGGCTTCTCCCCCCACACCCCCCTACTTAAACATGCCAACTCTGAGACTGCACCGCAGTGGAGGAAATAGCAAACTCTGATGACGGCTCACTGATTTCTTTCCCTGGGAAAGAAATCGATGTTCCATCAGTTTGCTCTTCTGAGATTTTGAACATTTCAGTTCGATTAAATTAAATTTGGCGTTTTCAACATTCGAAATGCTGATAGGAACCCTAGATAAATATATATATATATATATATATATATATATATATATATATATATATATATACATATATAAGCATATGAGGGTGTATGTGTAGAAAATATAAACATTGGCTTATGACAGTCAAGCTTTTATGAATGCTATTTGGTTGGAAATTTGTATTACTGAACCTGACTAATAACTTCACTATTACATGTCTTACTACCCAACCTGCTGTTTAGCCAAATATCTATGCCTCATAGCATTTGAATGTCTAAGCATTGTGAATTATGAGATCTGATTGTATTCTATGTTCACATTTTCTGATATGTCTTTGCCAATCAGATGTAAGTCTGCACATTGTGTATATTGATATCTGCCTGTATTCTTTGTCTATATTTTTCTAAACATGTCTGCCTGAGTTTATCACTCAGTGATGTATGTACTGTCTCTTTTTTGGTATGTGGTGCTTTTCCACTGAAAATGGACATTATCCAGTCGGACTATCCTGGTCAACAAATGTAAAAATAAAATAAAATAAAATAAATAAACACAATAAATAAATTTGACAACTGAACCTATTAATTTATATATATATATATATATATATATATATATATATATATATATATATACATATGTGTGTACATATACTGTGAGACAAAAATACTCTACTATGAAAACCCATTAAGTACATATTTAAAAAATACCAGTGAAGGAAGTTCTGGTTTTGTATAGGAGAATTTGTAGCACTGAGAAGTGACTTCATACCTCTCAACTGTACAGATTTTCACAGAATGCTCAGATTTTTGCCTCTTATTTTTGGTCCATTTTTCATAAAACTATCATTTTCTAACAAATTAGTGGCAAATCATTAAAGATTGAAGTTAGAAAATAACGACAGACATTTGAGTTTCAGACTTCATACTCTTCAGAAAATTCATTTTCTTCTTCTTTTCCCAGTTAGGGGTCGCCACAGCAGATCACCTGTCTGCTCATGATTGGCAGTGGAGTTTTACGGTGTCAAGTTGCCAGCCCGGCACCCAATGTTCCACAGAAGGCATACACATGCACGCACTCAAGCCTAGGGCCAATTTTGAGTGTCCAATCCACCTACAGCATGTCTTTGGGAGGAAACAGAGCACCCGGAGGAAACCCACATGACCACAGAAAGGACAGCCAGACTCCACACAGAAGGCACCTCAGCCAAGGATTGATCTCCACGGAGAACCTCTTGCTGTGAAGCAACAACGCTAACCGCTGCACCACCGCGGCCGCCCACCCTTCAGAAAATTCATGCTAATGCAAAATCTGTTATTCAGTCAACTTTCTAAGTTTGTAAGAGCCATATTTAAAAACAGTCCCTATTTTTGGGCCTTTGTCCCACTTTTATTTATGGCTTTGCCCAGATTTCTTGCTTTAATAAGTTAAGAGGTATGGTGACTGGTAATTAAAAGACTAGTCCCAGTAGTTGTATAGTTGATAGCAGTTTGATGTTAATCTGATGTCATCTAGAGATCATTTATTCATTTTCCCACACATCTCATTAAAGCAGAGACTTAGCCCCTGGTCTGCCCCCATCCCCCACCCACATAGCTTGTATTCATGCTACTAGTAGCACAGACAGATGCAGCTTTTAGCTCCATGCCTTGAGTCAGAGTAACACTGACATTGTGAGATTAGAGCATGCTCAGATAAGTGTTTTACCCTGGCTAGTGAAATGAATCAAATGTTATAGATGAGACTGTTTTGTTAAATAAGATACAGTAAATATAATTTAAAAACACTTACCAGATAAGCTTCATTGCATACAAATAAATTGTGCAACACAAAATACAGGAACATGAATAAGCCAGTTTGGATTGTCCAAATGCTTATTAAAGCTCATCACGGATTAATGAATTTATGGCTTGAAATGTGCTTTGTGTGCAATTAATGAAGATTCTAATCTTAAAAATAGAAATTACTGTTTGTAATTATTAAAACTGACAGCATACTGTCACAGCAGTTAATACTGTTACCTCCTGGTGCTTGGTTCTTCCATTTAGTTTTGTGCAGGGGTGCCATTTCTTTGAAACATGCATGCCCACCCTGCGACCACATCGTTTTTACTTGATTTCCAGTTTCCTCTCACATCTCAAAGACATGCAGTAGGTGAACTGGCAGTAATCTAGACTGCTTGCATATGGGTGTGATCGTTTGTGAATGTGTATCTGCATTTTTTTTGCAAGCGTGCACTTGTCTGTGGGTGTGTGCACATGCATGTATGCACAGGTCTTTGTGGGTGTGTGTGTTTGTGTATACACACATTTTATGTGTGTGTGTGTGTGTGTGTGTGTGTGTGTGTGTGTGTGTGTAATGTGTCTGCTTGATGGTTTATTCCTGCCTTGTACTCAATGAGTGTCAGGGCAGGCTTCAGCACCGGCATGACACTAAACTGTATTAAGTGTTTAATCAGAGAGTAAAATCCCTGGGATTACAATCAGATTTAAAGTAAATTTAATCTTTGAGTTTTCATGCTACACACATATTTTAGAACAGACTGTTGAAAAAAGGAGAAATAAACTCTAACAAGATATTGTATGCCACTCATTTGCTTCCTTCATTGATAAATCTAGTAATCCTAAATTTCCACTTACTTACAGGAAAACCTGGCAGGTTGCCCTGATCTTTAATCTTGTCTATGAAAGGCTCATTATCTTGCACCACTTTAGGATTTTTCCACTGCTGTACAGTCCGATTCTGGCAAACATAGGGCAAAAGGGTTTCTGTAAGCTGATCAGTTATTTGTGGCACAATGAGTCGTGAGATCAGCTTCTGTCAGAGATATAAATAAACAAAAATAGAGGACACTTGTTAATTTTATTTATTTATTTTACATTTCTGTATACAGTATTTGTTTCATGAATTGTACTCCTTGTTAGAGAAGATTACTACATGACACTCAAGCACATACTTCATAAAGCCAAATAACACTTAAGCTATCACCTAACCTAGTCCTTTTTCTAACATTAACCCAGAAAAATCTCGCATACAAACTCACACCATGTAACAAAGAGAAATGGATATAAAATGCAAAATTTATCCCTTCCTCTAGCACTAATCCTAACCCTAATGTACAAACACTTGCACACACATTCCTACAACTAATACTGAAACTTCATGCAAGCACATCTTTTACTCAACAGAAACAGACACTGTTCCTTACTACAACACTTCTGGCACTCAGTAATACGCTACTTTGAATAAAACAAAACTGCAGTCAACTGTGTTGATAAAAAAGCTTATTTGACAGAGATTATTGCAATCGTGTGTGTGTGTGTGTGTGTGTGTGTGTGTGTGTGTGTGTGTGTGTGTGTGCGTGTGTGCGTGTGTGCGTGTGTGTGTGTGTGTGTGTGTGTGTGTGTGTGTGTGTGTGTGTGTGTGTCGGGGGGGGGCATGTGCTTATGTGTATATACGTACATATGTTAGAGAAGTTGTTAGTCAGTGAAAGACCAAATAACAGCACACAATTTATCTGCAAACTTAGATAACCATATGCCAAGAATATTCATCTGAAGGTCTAAGAAATAGATGCCAGATAGGAGAAGACCCAACACTGAGCCCTCTGGTACATCACTCGTAACTTTTTTTGCTTTCAGACGTAGCACTGATGACTCTAACCACATAAGTTTTGTCAGACAAACAGTTAACCTTCCATTACACAACATAAAGATTTATATTCAGATTTATGAGTCTGTCAATAATGCCTGCTTGAGGAATAGGGTCAAAGGCCTTGGTTTGGTCCAGATATGTTGTATGTTCTACATTACTGCTATCCATTAATGGGGTAAAAGGCAAGGCCTTCCTTTGACAAAGCCAAATTGGTGAGAGGACCAAGATTAAGAGATTTTCAATGTCCAGATTAATCTGATCTGAGATGATAGGCTCCCTAGTTTTACATATGAGGTTAGTGAGACTAATAGGTCTACCGTTACCAGTGTCCATGGTTGGAACACCTTTGTCTAATGGCATTACAAAGGCTATTTTCCAGGCTTCAGGAATGTAACCAGTGGAGAGTTTTATATTAAAGAGGTTAAGTAGGGGTTAAGAAAGGCCAGGTTTGGTAATGATAATCAGTCAACCTAGCATAATATCAGGACCCATGGATGAAGTATCATTAGTTTTTAAGAGGTCTGAGAGAACTTCTTCCATAGTAGTCATTTGTTCATAGATTGTGATTTCTGTTTTAAAAACCTGATATACACCTCCATCCAAACATGTCAGAAGATCTATCTCTTTCTATATGTTCTAAATGTCATAGCAGTTTTTTTTTTTGAATGGATACAAAATTAATTTGTTTAATAGATAGTAAGAACTGATTTTTCTGTGAAGTGGGAGAATAACTGGGGTAAGCATGTATATCATATTCTTGAAAATAGTACATGTATTTTTTTTTTGTTTTTAGTTTTTAAGAATCCCCCAGAGAGGGAAAACTCTTATATCTCAGATTTGCCACCCAGTCTTGTTTCACCTTTGATGTGTTGTTCACTAAACTATGATGCAGTATAAAGAGCTACAGTGGGTACTAGTAGTGAGTTTAAATACATATTTCAAACATAACTTCTTTGTCTCTGGGCCAGTGCTGACAGGCACACATGAGGCCCTAGCAGAAAAACACTGTAAAAGTTCATAGTGTCTTCCTTCTCAGCTACTGGCAGGAGATTTCCAGAGGCATAACTACCCAAAAGATAAAGGTCAGGATTTGCATGGACAGATGAGAGATGTGTTCACAATTATGCAAGTTTGCTTTCTATTCAGTGATCTTGACTATACTCTGGCAGTGACTGTATGTACCCGTTTTCTTTTTCTTTTTCTTGATTTAAAGTAAACTAAGCAGACATGCATGCAGGTGAAAAATATTTTTTTTGCATTACTTTTCATTTTTTGGGCACACGTGTTCCTGTGCATTTGGTTATATACTACACAAACTGTGCCTTATAGTCTTCCTCTATCAAGTGCTTCAGCTTTGATGCTGTATTGGACAGCAACATCCAGTCTGTGGTCTTCAGTGCTACTGCATCTCATGTGACATATTACAATGTTATATTGTTGTACTGTATCTCAAGTAGCATGGTCCAGTGTAACTACTGTACCTCATGTGACAAATTACAATGTTACAATATCATATTGTATTTCATTTAGTATGTTCCATTGTAACCAATGTACCTCATGTGACATGTTACAATGTTGCACTGTATCTCATGTAGTATGGTCCAATGTAACCACTGTACTTCATGTGACATGTTACAATGTCATATTGTATCTCATGTAGTATGCTCCATTGTAACAACTGTACCTCATGTGAGATGTTACAATGTTACAGTGTTGTACTGTATCAAATGTAGTATAGTCCAATGTAACCACTGTGCCTCATGTGACAGGTTACATTGTTACAATATCATATATGTCATATTGTTTCTCATGTAGTATGTTCCATTGTAACCACTGTACCTCATCTGACATGTTACAATGTTACAGTGTCGTACTGTATCACATGTAGTGTTTTTCAATGTAACCACTGTACCTCATGTGACTTCTTAGTATGTTGCCTCAGTTTCTTAGGCAACATATTATAACATATCCACTATATTCATGTTATATCCTTTTTTGTAAATACTGTACCTCATGTAAGATGTTACAATGCAGCCACTGTGCCACATTTCACATGCTATAATGTAGACACTGTAACGCATGTGATGTGTTGGAATGTAGCCCATGTACCATATGTGATGTGTTATAATATAGCCATCGCACCTCATGCAACATGTTATAATTTACTCACTGTATCTCATGAGATCTGCTATAATGCAGCAGTTGTATCTCCTTTGATGTTATAATTTTACCAGTGTATTTCTCATGAGATAATCTTCAACTGTATCACTTACAAAATTATAATATTGTCACTGTATCTCATGTGATGTGTTATAATATAGCTGTTAGGGCTTAGTGTAATAAGGTGCTGTTTTGTGTGCATCATTGCTGATCTATCAGTTTTTCAAAAAATATTTGGCTTTATCAACTTACTAAAAGTAAAAAAAAAAAATAGCTTATAATGTTATTTAGGCAACCTTAACATTTCTGGGACTTTGTTCAATGGCCAAGCACCCTTCAGTATTTGGAAAATAAGAAAATACAAATGCTCTGGGAAACTTTTCCTCCATAGAAGTGTAACTAGTAGTTTGAAACTTGCTCAGAACATAACTATATAACTTGCAGATTGCCAATGGCAAAGAACAAATCAGAAACAAAAGTTAGAAAGTGAATTTGTGTGAATTTTCAATCTACCTCATTCTGCTACTTTTGCCGATTGGTCCTTAAATGATTCCTTTTCTCTCTATGGAAATCTTTTGCCTGGTAAAAATGAAAAGGCTGTAGATGGTCTAGTTAAGCAACCGAATTGCATAAGCCTTTTTAATTTTTATATTTGAGTAAAATGCTGCTCATCCACCGAGGTGCACTTTACTCTATTAAGTTTATACAGGCCTATAACATTTATTTTTAAGTCTGTAAGAAGCCATTAACAAAGGGTAGGGATTAATGGTGTTAATGGCCATGCTTGTGGCTCTGCTTGCCATACCATATAAAATGAAGTACTGTGTTTTATGCAATCTGTACCTCTATATACATGGCAGGGGTGGGATCAGGCAGGCAGACCTGAAGCATTTAAAGATCTTCCTCTGACAGTTAGATGTATATGTATATATATAAGGATGTGTATGGATACAGAATCTGCAAGCAAAACAAATTGAGCAACTTTTCAGGATCATAAAAGATGAATGTGGGGATCAGAGCAATATATTAATTTTACATTTACCATATTTTGCATTATATGACTGCTTTTTTGAAATGGTATAGACTCTGATTAATTGACTAAAATGAGACAGGGACTGACATCTGAAAGAAATTTTGCAGCAATGCATATTATGGATAATCTGACAGAGACACTTACTGAGGAGAAAATAAATAGTTGCCACTCTTTAGTCATTTAAGTAAGGATAACAAATGTATATGCTATTTAATATAAGGGCAAGTGCCATTAAAGTTTATCTATCTATATACATACATATGTATATATATATATATATATATATATATATATATATATATATATATATATATATATATATATATATGTATATATATATATATATATATATATATATATATATATATATGGGATCCGGACACATGCTCGACTAGCATATGTCCAAATCACAAAACATCGAACACACATACACGAAAGTGCTTAACATCGACATGCACTTTCGTATATGGGTGCCTGTTTCGTAGATCAGACTACAGTGTGGGTAAGGGAAAATTCCCTTTTCTCCACTGTAGTGTGATCTTAGAGTGAGAATAATAAATTAGGGATGTGTGGGGTTGCAGGGGGGCAAAGCCCCCCTGCAGAAACGTAGATTTTGTTTTTTGAACTACACATACATGGAAGCGCTTTTCAATGTTAAGCACTTTCCTGTATGTGTTTTTGATGTTTTGTGATTCGGATATATGCTAGTCAAGCATATGTCCTAGACCCATTTTATATGTATATATATATATATATATATATATATATATATATATATACATATATATATATGGGAGCACTTTATAATTTTGACATTCTGAAATACCGAATTTCAGAATCCCGAGATCATAAAGCTGAAAGAGCTAAATACCGAAACCCCAGAAGCGCAAATTTCAAAATCCTGACGTTTGGAGATACTGAAGTAGCGCTTCTGGTGTTGCGGTGTTTGAATGGAAGTTCAGGTAAGTATGTATGCATGTATCCACAGCAAAGAAAAACACCAGCTGTACCATGGCAAGAAGGATTTAATGAAACAAAACAGGTGCAGGTAAGTGCTTTCAGGGAACTAACCCCTTCTTCAGACATCTTACAAAGATATCCATGCCCTTATATAGTGAAAACAATAAAACAATTAAAACCAATTAAACTTTTAAAAACATCTAACTCATACTAATCACGTAGAACTGTATATTATTATGTTATACTCTGTATTTATATAAAATGATCGATAGGACCAATACTATAAATATATACACCTAAATATAAAAACTATATGCATATTTCCATTATTGAAAAAACATTGACCATTATATGTTCAGCCACCAAGGTCTGTTTTGATCCACATTCGTTCCAAGAGTGTGATGTGGGTTTTAATACATAATCATTAGTGTTATAATTTTTGATACATATTTAATTGTGCAGATTCATATGCATATGTTAAATTCTCTGACTTATATTTATTTAAATTCCCTGAAAGCGCTTACCTGTTCCTGTTTTGTTTCATTAAATCCTTCCTGCCGTGGTACAGCTGGTGTTTTTCTTTGCTGTGGACTCATTATTTTGACACTGCTGTCTTACTCGTTGGAGAAGATTTTTTTGCCTGTTACAAGTATGTATGTATGTTTAAGGGTGTTGGTTAGGGGCTTTAGTGTGTGTCAGTGTGTGTTGTGACTGTGATGTGTGTGCGCAAGGGGAATGTATGTGTGTGGTGGTGTTTTCGTCCATTTGTCTGTGTAGTGTGACCCTGGAGTTAATACATTTAAGTAGGAGGTGGGGGGGGTGCAGGGGGGCTTGCCCCCCTGCTTGTATGTAGTGCAGGTTTGTGTGATTATGTGGGGGGGGAGGCGTGTGTTTGTGTATGTGTGTGGTATCTGGTTAGTGTAGGATTTGCGATTTCAAAATTCACGCTTTTGAGATTTCGGTATTTAGAGCTTTCGGCTTTATGGTTTCGAAATTCTGAGATTTGGTAAGCCCCCCTGAACCCCCCACACCCCTGCTACTTAAATATTCTCACTCCGAGGAAAGGAGAATCTCCCAGTTTCGCACTGTAGCGGGATCTCCGCTATCATTTGTTGGCCTTTCAAATGTTTTGTCATATGGTGTCAGCCATATAGGTGTTGAACATTTATACATAGATAGATATATTTTGCACACACACACACACACACACACACACACACACACACACACACACACACACACACACACACACACACACACACACACACACATACACACACACACATACACACACACACACATACATCTATCTGTCTCTCTATCTGTCTATCTATCTATCAATCAATCTGTCTATCAGTGTTTAATGCCGACACACACACACACACACACACACACACACACACACACACACACACACACACACACACACACACACACAACACTTAGATAATGGGCAAAATGTGCAACAATATTCAGTTGGAGAACAAATAATTTTCCAACAGGGAACTAATCACAAAAGTCATCTGGTAAAAGACAAGTTTGACACGTCACAGCAACATATTAAGCTGCTGTGAAGCATGAACTGAAAAAAGCAAGCAGCCTCCATCTTGTTTACCCTGCTAAACATGGCTTTGCTGTTTAGCAATCACAAAATAATATATAAAATAATACAAACTCAGTTATCAAAAGTAAAGGATATGCCATTTTACTTTCTTTGTGAGGTGGAAAAATAAAGAAAAAGAAATACAATTATATATGTGTGTGTGCATGTGTGAGACAGAGAGACAGAGGGTGAGTGAGAAAGAGTATTCCTCACAATTTCTTGGCTTAAAAATCCTGGAGAAATCTATGAGATTGTGTAAGAAAGAATTAAACTCAAACCACTGCTAAATATGACTCTAACTCACTTAGAAGTAAAATAGAGAAAGAGGCATTCCACCAACACACACAGTCTGTACAGTAAGGGGTATGAAACTAAGTCTGCCATTACAGCCTGTAATCCACAGTACTGTGCAAGAAAATCAAATGTTTTTTTCAGACAAGAGCAAAAAACATCAGACAAAATCAAGTACATGCAGCTTGAGGGAGAGCTGAAAGGTATTGGGGGAGGCTTAAAAGTGACTTTTTTCCCATTTATTTGAGCACAAAGAGACATCCAGGGTGTATTTAACAAAGGATCTTCAACCGCTGTGCATATCTATGTATGTTTCTGTGCACATTTGTGTGTGCTTGCACGTGTGTGTGTGTGTGTGTGTGTGTGTGTGTGTGTGTGTGTGTGTGTGTACACGTCTGTATATCTGTGTAAGTCTGTCTAAGCCTCTACATGTGAGAGTGTGTATGTGGGGGGGGGGTGGAGTGTGTGTGTTTCTGTTTGGACATTAAATACATGCATAACTTATATTTTGGATGTAAAGTAGTTCCTCTAACAGCTGTTATATATGCTATAACATCTTTGAAACATTAGGCAGAGGAAAGTACAGTTGTGTAAGTAAAACTTACCTTAACAGATGTTTGAATGATCATTGTTGCAGTAGCCTTAGCTATATGGGTTATATCTTGCCAAGGATATAACAGCTGTCCAGCTTCCAAAGCTTCAAGGCACTTTTCTATGCACCCACAGTTGTCAGGCAAATTGAGCTGAGCTGACTAAAAGACAAGTTTGGGCACAGAGCCCTTCACAGCTTTCCTGCCAGCTGACAGAGGGAGGCTGAAAGGACAAAGCTCGGAACAACAAAAAGCAATGTCCACACCCTGGCATAAAAACATACCAAAAAAACAATGATGATGAAGGGGAGAGCAGCTACTGCAGCACTGATCATTCAAACCTCGACTGCTATGGTAAGTTTTACTTACACAACTGTATTATCTTCATCATATTGATCTCTGCTGCAGTACTATTAGTTATGTGGGTAGATTACCTTTGCTAACTACATTTGGGAGATGGGAGAGGAAAAGTCCAGAACTCCCTAGAGAATGGTCCCTGAAAAGCTTGATTGGGACCTAGAGAATAAATCATGCTTATAATGCTTTGTAAAAGTTTATACAGAAGACCAAATAGCAGCAATAAGAATACTATTAGAATCCAGTAGTCTTTTCCAAAAAGCCATAGATTATGCCAAGGCCCTAGTAGTGTGGGCCTTGACCCTGTTTGAACTAATTTTGTTATGGTGAGTATAACAAAGAGTAATAGCCTTAGACAACTATTTTGAAATTGTTTTGACACATGTTGGTCCTTCATCGTGCCTTGAAGTGGATAATTGATCTGAAGATCTGAAAGATTTAGTTCTGACAAGGCAGTACCTGAGTTGTATGTGGACATACAACTTATGGAATATGCTTTCTGCCTAATTTTTAGGTTCAGGAAAGAAAATGAGGAGATGGATAATTCAGCTGAAAGTAAACTTGGATACCACTTTAGGTGTAAAAGAAGGATTAGTTCTCAAAGAAATTGTATTTCTATGGAAAATGAGATAGAGTTGACTCACCATAAGAGCTTGCAACTCAAATTCCCTGTTTCCTCTCCCAAAACTGACAAGAGTTTATCTGCCTGTTGCATCTGGGTGGTTAGGTACACTCAGAATAGTAGTTCTTGATTATGTGCTACTTTTACATCAGATGTCTCTCAGACTTGTAATATTGTGAAGAAGAATTGGAATATGTTTACAGTGGATGACAAGATAAGACACGTTGTTGAGACATTCCCATCTTTTACTTTTACGAATAAAAAGAATCTGAAACATATGTTATGATCAGACATCAGCTAAAAAGGTGACCTCATGGAGGATAGGCACTTCTAGCAGTAGGAACTACACAGTTTGTACTTATGTTGAAAATGGGAATACTTTTCTATGTCCAGATTCTTGTAGGTTGTTTAGTTTTACTTTATATGCTGACTGTTCAAGTAGGGATTTGATATATTTTGCTAGATGCAGGACATGTCCAGCATTTTATATTGGGAAGATCAACAGCTGTCTCAGAAAGAATACATGAACATGTCAGTTCACTTGAGATCCATAGGGGTGTAACTACAAATGCACTAGCTAATCATATTAGCAGTACTGGTACGGATCATGTTTTTGCCATTAAGGTCATACATTTAATGAGTTTTAACAGACATTTGGGTGATAGCAGGAATAAAACAGAGCAGGTATAAATGTGCTGGATCATTACCTTGCAGTCTGATAAAGGCCATGGTCTTAATGAGTGTGGCTCTTTAAAGACTCATTTGAGTTCTAGGACTTGGCATAGGTTATTTCTGATAGGCTATACAGCTTAACTGCATGTTTAAATCAGTTCTGTGTAGTAGTTACTTAAGGGTTTGATGAAGCATCTGTTTGTAGTTGTGAAAACACTTAGCTTGTTTTATATCCATTTTTCTTTCTTTTTATATGGTGTTTTAAGTTCGGATTAAATATTTTTAACCTCCACAGTGAAGCCATGTTCTAGTCTGCTTCTTTTGCTGTTTTTGGAAGAAAAACCAACCATGGGGCCAGTAGTCCGTTCCATGGTCAAGCCAAAAATGGTGCATCTTTCCCAAGGAAGACAAGTAGCAATTGTCAATAAACACTACCAATCCACAAAAAGGTTACTTTTTTGGCAGGAAAAACACAGTAAAAAAGAACTTTAAAAACACTATGCCGGCTCCACCAAAGTAAAATAAATCCAATTTCTCCACAGAAATAACGTTTTCATGTACTTTATACCACTTTTAAATTGACAGAAAAAAACAGCACTCCTTTTAAAAGTAAGACAGTCTGTTAAAACACAACACTCCTAGCTTTAAAATAACGTCCATGAAGAAGAAAGTAATAAAACATGAGCAAAATAAGAAAATGAAGTTTTTTCCACAAACAGAACCTATCTGGCAGCAAAGAAACATACAGGCAGACTGACGATCCTTAAAAGCTTCAAGGAGCATAGGAGTGTACTCCTCTGCAGCAGTAAAGCTCTGAAGGGTTTCACAACCAAACTTGTCTTTTAGTCACCTCTGCTCAAGTTGCCTGAGAGTTTGGGCATGTGGAAGGTGCCCTGAGGCTTTAGAGGCTGGCCAGCTGTTATATACGTAGCAGGCTATAACCCATATTGCTAAGGGTACTGCAGCAGTGATCAATATGTATATCTATTGGACATAAAAAGTATAAAAGAAATGTTATACTAATAAAAAAAACATGAAACAATTTAACAGTCTATAATATAAGAACAATATTGCCCTCCATGGTGGGTAGTAGCCTATGGAATGAATGATACAGGGATAATTAGAAGAGTTTAGTTTTTGTGCTGGATTACTACAAATTGTAACACGACAACAGATCCTGACGCAAAAAAAAAGGTGGATGAAGAATCTGCTGTGAAGATTTGTTGTGCCTGGGTTATTTCTTCTTTCTCTCCATTTACAGTGTACTATATTTCTACAGAAGTTCCAGTGAAAACAAAAGAGATAAATTATACATTCAAGAATGTCTATGAATGGTGTTGGACCTGTTACAGAAAATACCACAGCATTCTCTATGACTGAAAGCCCTGAAAGTTGAACTTCACATTTACCTACACTAACAAACTGCAGCTCCTGAATAACGGTGTCTACAGGATTGCAATTGGAAAACACAACAAAAATTGTTTCTCCCAGCAATTAATCAGAGTAGGTTACACACACAAAAAACATTTTAGTCAGCCATAGGGCTCTTTTCTACTTGAGTGTTTGCCACCTTCCCCTGTAACTAAAGTACACTGACACTGAAATACTTGAACGGTTCACACTTTGGATGCCAGAAAAACGACAAAAAAGATTAAATTTAGCGCTTTCTTCCACTTTATTCATACCATGGACTTCCTCAGAAAAACGGGAACTCTCCCATGTTCCCGTTTTTATACTTTACAGGATGTGATGTCATGTTAATCTCATACTTTTTATATTCATAATATTTTTCTTTTTACCTTATTATTAAAAATTCCATCATTTATGTATATAAAAAGAATTAATACATTATATTAAACATCTTCTTATTGCTTGTATCAAAAATAATGCAAAAATAAAAAAATCTATTATGTAAATAGCAAGATAGTTGTGTAACCATTACTTTTATGTGTATGTTTACACACAAAAAAAAGTATCGTGTTGATGCTTCCACTCTCTCTCGACATCCACACTCCATGAAATACATTCACATTCACACTCATACATTAGCAAATATCAAATGTTTCTTATCAAATAGATAAAATGTTTGTGAATACACAATTTTAGAAATGTTTTGAAGTGATAAAGTAATGAGATATTAGTTTAGTGATAAAATAATTCATAGCTACATTTTATGATATCTGTTATATGTTAAATCAATGAACAGATGATATTTGTCAAGCAAATAACATAAAATTTGATTATAGTTAGTAAATCATTAGTTTTACTGTATCAATATTAGTTATAAGTATTAGTAAAGTGTTGAATAACACAATCATTATTCATTTTATAATTTATGTATATGTGTGTGGGGAATTGTTTTTTTAGAGGTATGACTATGAATATGCTAATGTATGATCGATTTCAGGAAGGGTCAATTGTATAACTGCTGCTCAGTGTGTCTTAAACCTGAATGTAATGTTATGTATGTTTAATTTTGAAAATAATGTTATGTTTTGTAAAGTGTTTTATAATAAGTACTATATGTGCTAAATGCTGGTATTGCTTATGACTGTAATTTGCTTGAAACTAGCATTTACTAAATGTTCAATGTGTATTATTATCTTGGAGCTTTTCTCCCCAGGCCTCCGCTGAAATGGACATGTATCCAGTTGGACTATCCCGGTCAACAAATGTAAAATAAAATAAATAAATAATAAATAACAGATCTTCCAAGGTTGGAGAGGCTTAATGCCACCCTTGGGGAGTCCACTATTTCCCTCAGTAGCACCCACCCTGGCAGACATTACCACATGGTAATTGATACAAGTTATATCAAACTGATTATCATGTGGGCTGTGATTTTGGACAGTTCTATCATTATATAACACAATACATATATGTATGAATGAAGTACAAATAAACATTTTGACAATCTTTTGAACAAAATAATATATGTCTACTATAAATCATTAAAAGGATAGTTTGGATGAAACATGAACGCCTAATTCTAGTACAAATAACAGTTTAACATTAATGAGTAAATATAGTTCTAGAATATACCTACCTTCTGTAGTAGCTCCAGATCCTGCATGTAGAATGCAATGTAAAACAAAGTAGCAAAGCCGTTGAAGAAACTGAACTGTAAAGGAAAAAAGTTGATGTTATTTGGAATGTCTGAAAAGCTATTTCTGTATTACAGTTTTATTGACTAAAAACATAAACATACATTTTACATGACAGAATACTACACTACGATAGCATATAATGCATGTATTGAGTGTATATATATATATATATATATATATATATATATATATATGTGTGTGTGTGTGTGTGTGTGTGTGTGTGTGTGTGTGTGTGTGTGTGTATAAGAATCATCATAAAATTGTCATCAACCCCTTTTTTCTCATTTTACTAAATGAGGTAAGGGTATTGCATCATCTATTGCCATCACACTAGATTCAGTGCCACTTTCCTACTTTATTCAGCAGTCATGCCTGACTATTGCATATCTTCTTTTTTTACTTTAAATTTTTTATTTTTCATATATAATAATAATAAATGTTACAGTCTTCTATATAGATTAATGTTATGACATTCTATATACACTATATACAATTGGCTTGAACAATTAATAATGTGAAAATAAGACAAATAAAGTAAGTAGAGAAAAAAAATTATTTGTGCAAACAATCACTTCAAATAAGTTACATTTGAAGTATTAATCTGAGTCCAATTCTAATGTATCCATAAGAGCAAGACTTTTCACCCAAGGACTGTTAGTCCATTTTTTTAGGAACAATTCTCTGTTCTTTGACTTTGATTTCAAGTAACACAGATTATTTCAACAGTTTAAAGAATTCTTCCAAAATGGGTTCTTGTATTGACTTCCATTTTCTTGTTATACATTTTCTCACTACAGCCAAAATGGACCATAATAAAAATAAATATTTTTTACTCTTTTCTGTATTATCATTTACATTCAAGAAAAGTAGGGGCTTGGTTAAATCAAATGCATCTGTGAAAATAGCTTGTAGGAATTTAGCAATTTCTTCCCAAAATTTTTTAATCTTAATGCATTCATAAAACACATGAATTATAGGTTTGTAGGTACTAGACTATTAGCTGTAGGGTCTATAAGCCTAGCCAAAAAGGTACCCAGACTTTCACCACCCAAGAAAATTATTTTCCTGTGCCCCATGAGTGTATCCAATCTGCTTTACAGTTTAGTAAACACCTCCAGCAAATAATATTATCTGTTGTTGTAAATTTAGCTATTTTTGTCTGGTGTGATAAATGCTCTATGTATAAATTTCCAAGTATAGACTTTTCATACTTGTAAATTAAATGTACAGCTGATAGAATATAAGAGGCTGGCTTTATTTTCAGCTGATAAATTAGCTTGGTGTCCTTTAGTTATGTAGTTCCAAAATTTTAAGTTAGTGTTGGTTTTATAGATCATTAAAATTTTATATATTTTTGACGTCAAGTTAGTCCAGTTAAAATTACTATATATTACTTCAGATATAAGATTTATAAATTTAGGGCTAGTCTTGTAGGAAGAATTAATTATTATTCTATTCAAATCTTGGGCATGTGACAATACGCTTTGAAGTACCAACCGATCACTGTTTGAAATATTAAATGTATTTTGAATTTGTTGAATGTTTAATATGTTTAGATTTTTTATACAATGTTGCCAACATCTAAAGTTTTTCATCTCCCAATTTGTTAAAGTATTTTTATGAATTTTATTAAAGAAGTTTTTTGTAGAACTAAAGGGTATTAATCAATTTAACCATATCTTAATGTCAGCATTGGAATAGATAAATCTTCTAAATAAACTATATATGTTATTTATGTAGTTTAACTTAATTATTTTTTATATATTATATTGCATATTAATCATTAAACCATGCCACAATATATTATTATGTTCTATTGAGATAATATTTTTAGTTATCTTATTTTCATTTAGAAAAATAATAGTATGCAAAGTTTTCCATATTGAAGAAAAATTACTATCAAACCAATTAATGATAATTTAAAAAATAGAAGCTTTTATATATGTCTCTATGTCTGAAAAGTTGATTCCACCCCTTTTCCATGGTCTGATATGATGCGAGTAAGCTATCCTATTTCTTTTTGGATACCAAAGGAAATTTAGAATGATTTTATTTATTGTTTTTAAATATTTTCTTTCTGGTATCATTGGTATGGCTTGTGTAGTGTAGTTTATTTTTGGAAGTAATATCATTTTTATAATTTGCAATCTGCCTTCAAATTTTAAAAAATATTTGATTCCATTTAGTAGTTAATATTTTTATGTTATTTATTATATAATTATAATTTAGGACTAATGATGATTCCAAACTGTTAGTTAGTTGTTGTGTCTTTTGGCTTTTCCCGGTTAGGGGTCGCCACAGCAGAACACCGGTCCGCTAATATTATACCTAAATATTTTATCATGGAAACTTGTTTACCTATTATATGATTTGTGTTTAATAAAGAGTCACTTTTTTAAAAAAAAAAAAAAAGATCATTTGATTTTGATTTGTTAAAAGAAAGACCATAGATTAAAATTTATCTACTTGTTTATCTAGTTATATTAAAGATGCCTTTGAAGCATTTAGTGTGAGCAGTATATTGTCAGCAAATAGCATAATTTTTGAATTATGTTGTCCATATGCATCAATACCATATATTTTGGAATTATTACAGGTTGATATTGCAAATAATTCTATTGCCAGAGCAAATAGGATAGGAGACACTGGGCATCCCTGTTTTGTGCCTCTAGATATTCCAATAGCTTCTGAAGTGAAAAGACCAAGTTTGACATATGGAAGATTATCTTTATAATTTTTTTTATTAATGAAATAAATTTAAATGGAAATTTGAACAATTCTAAGCCTTTAAAAAGAAATTCCCATCTAAGTGAGTCAACGGCTTTTTCTATGTCTAAACGTGCTATTAGAGCTTCCCTTTTGTCTTTGTTTAAGAAGTCTATAAGAGTTAAAATTCTCTGAATAGTATCTTGGGTATGTCTATTATAAAGAAATCCAGTTTGGTCTTCATTTATGATTTGTGTTAAAGGTTTTTTTATTCTACTTACCATAATTGACATAAATATTTTGTAATCATTGTTGAGTATTGAGATTGGCCTATATGAACTACATTGTGAATGGTCTTTATTTCTTTTAAGCTAGATGAGATTAAGGAGTATTTCCATGAGGCTGGAATTATATTTTTCATTTGTATTTCATTTAAAGTTTTATGAAATAAAGATATTATGGATGTTGGAAATATCTTATACCATTCATTAATTATTCCATCAAATCCCGGTGCTTTATTATTTTTACTTTCCTTAAGTTTTTCAGTAATTTCTTATAGGGAGATTTGTTTTTGAAGATCAAATATTAATTTTTCTGGAATTACTTTTAGATTAGTTGAATTTAACTCTCAATTTAATATTTTAGTAAGGTTAGGTTCTTCTCTATAATGTAATGATGTTTAAATGCAGCCAATATATCACTTATGTCTGAAACTTTTTTATTTTTTTCCTTCATGAATGATATTTGAGATGTTTTTAGAATCTTGTATTTTAATTCTGACTGCTAAGTTATGCATATGTTGGGATATACAGTAAATGAGTTAAGTTTTAATTTTTCTAATGCTATATTAGTTTTATGAGTTAGAATATCAGTATATTTTTGTTTAATTGTTCAATTGCTTTTTTATTTTTTAGAGGACTCATAGAATTTTTTAGATTAAGTTCAGAGATTTGTTTTTGGATGCTGTATAGTTCTTAATCCCATTCTTTTATTTTATTTTTATACCATAATAGGATTTTTCCATTCAAATAAGCTTTTAGGGTATACCACAAGTTTATTATATTAGTTTCATTAGTGAAGTTTATATCTAGGAAGAATTGTATTTCTGAATCTAGCCATGGTTTAAATACTATCACAGATCTACTCTCACATAATCCATCTCTTGGTTGAATGTCCTTGTTTTCTCTTGCTTTCTTCCTGTTCCTTCAAAATCTTGTTTACCAAATTGTCTTCTGATTTCCTAAACATGTGCTTGAATAACCATAATCTGTTCTTTGACCTCCTCTGCAATTGATGCTACTTTGACTTCAAAGGTTCAGATTCCCAGGCTAAGTCCCAATGGCTAGATCAAAGCACTTAGTCTAACTCTATAATTTAAAGTTCATCCATTTATCTATAGAGGTTTTAATTATGGCTAAATTAGCTTATTATATATCAGTTACGTGCTTCTAATTAGAGTACTGGCCTTGCACTTTAACTCATTGTCACTTACCACTTAAACAGTCATTGACCTATTCAACTGGATTACAGAGGTTAACATTCAGATTTATCACTGACTTTAAAATTATAGGGTGGATATACTGTCAAATGCCTTTGCAAGGTACTGAAAAATTAAGTCCAGAGTGATGCCTGTATTGACAGCTTTTCTAACACATTCATAACAATCTAGTATGTTAGTCAGTGTGTAGGTCTTGTTTCAGTAAAGCTGTGTTGGCTCCTGTAGATCTTCAGGTCTAGTTTTCCCTATTTTTCCCAGATTGCCAACAAGCACCTTTCAAAACATTTCTGAAATAGCACTGACAAACTAACTGAGCTATAATTACTGATTTTTTTGCATATATGTACAAGACTGGCCGATTTACAGATGAGAGGAATAATACCATATGACAATAATATGTTAAATATAACAGTAAGAGGTGGTGTTATTACATTCTTATATTTTAAAACAAAGCTTCATGGGACGTAATTTGGACTTGAGCTACCTTTCCTTCTTATACTATTTATTGAATTTAGTACCATGTCATAGGGCAATCATAATTACTTTTGCTAGGCAACTGAATTGCTTTCTGCTTTGTGTTTATGATATGCAAATTCAATGAAGCACTAGCTGTTTTTTGACCCTTACTGATGATGCTGCTTTCCAAAAGAACTCTACGGCCAATGCAATTGGTATGACATTGCTTACATAAGAAAAAAAATCTATGCCTATCAGCTTTTTACTTTAGTTTTCTTCATGCTTTAAATAGAACCTTTGCTGAGTTTGTTTTACATTTTGATAAATACCAAACTTTCTTTTCTTTTTCTTCCCAGATGTACTTATATGCTCATTCCATCAAGGAGTAACCCATATTTTAACTTTACTGTTAATAATTTTTTGCATTTATTTAAAAAAAGGATTTTCAAATGTCTCCCAGCTATTAATAATATTTTCTCCACAAACATGACTGCATTTTCACATTTCAAAATATTTAAATATCAAATTGTCATTTAGTTTAGAACAGTCATGTCTAACTGTCACAGTATTATATGTACCAGAATTTCCCAGTGATTCTAAAGAATTGATCACATTGGTTGGATATATTAGCAAATAATAGATCCAAAACATTGTTTTGTCTTGTTGGAAAATGTATCATCTCAATAAAATTATTTGATAACATTATATCGAAAAACTCACTTTCAGTAGTCAATGGTATTTTTATAATAATTAAAATCCCCCACAATAATCATCTTATTTGTGTCCAAGTGTTTAGCAATGCATTAAATAAAATTCAGGTGTTGATACATATTCATATTAGGGTTCCTATACCATGCCATAAAATAAAAACTATGTGTTCCGGTTATCCTGTAATTTCAACTGCCAGTATTTCGTTGCTTCATAGCTATTCATAGCTACATAGCTATCCCAAGGCCACTGAGTCTTATGACCACTCATGCCTTGCCAATATCCTCCCTCAGGCCACTCATCCTATCTCCAGGAGGGCTCTATCAGTCAACATAAGAGTAAAATTATGGATACCTATCCAGTCATCTCAGTTATGTTTAAGGGAAGATAGGGAGTTGCATGGCTTAACATACAGGAGAGGTTTATTTCAGAAATTTGGGAGGTGCTGGGTTATAAATCTGCCCCTCCACCATACGTTATTTGGGAGCCTGTCATTGTATCAACAGTTTATCTACTGAATTTTGATAGATTGAAGAAAAGCTGCCAAAACAACTTTCACTGACAGTGGAGCATTCTCTTTTCTCCACTGTGACATCAAAGTAATTCTTTATATGTTTGCCAGGTGAGAAGAGATTCTCCCAGACTGGAGATGCAGAGGGCTTGCTCCTGCAGAAAAAGTACATTTTCATTTCTCTGAAACGTGTTTTGGATTTTTGTTTTTATCTGTTGACATTTGGTAGATTTGTTGTTCATAGATCAGCAGAATTCTTTTCATTTATCTGTTTGTGAAGATTTAGGTCGTTGGTTCTAGTACTGATCAGCTATTTAACTTACAGGATAAAGGAGGTCCAGGATAACTGGGTCTATAATGGCACTGTAATCAAGACAGAGATCTTCTCTCAAAAGTCTGTAAGACACTAAATAAAGGGGTAAAGCTTCCAGCTACTTGTGGTATCTCAGGGACTTTAGGCTGGTGATATCTTTGGTAGGAACCTTTGTGGTTTTTTATTAAGATACATCCCAAAGGGCAGATTGTATTTGATTACTGAACTGACCAATGATGATTCTTAGTGAATGATTAGCTCTTTAGACTTTTGTGATGATGTGAGGTATTGCCAGCTATGCCAGGAGAAGTAGGACAGTGGATGTGTAACATATGCCCGCACAGCTAGCTGGAATTTTGTAAAGAATTATATATTATTTGAATATCAAACTGATTTGTACAGATGCTTGTGCTGAAAATGGATTTCTAAAGTTGCATGTGTTAAAATGTACCAACAGCGGGGCCTGACTGTATTGTAAGTGAATTAAAAAAAAAAAAAAAATATATATATATATATATATATATATATATATATATATATATATATATCTTCTTCTTTTGGCTTTTCCCAGTTAGGGGTCACCACAGCAGATCACCTGTTTGCTCATGTTTGGCAGTGGAGTTTTACAATGTCAGGTTGCCAGCCCGGTGCCCAACCTTTCACAGAAGGCAGACACATGCACACACTCACGCCTAGGGCCAATTTAAAGTGTCCATTTCACCTACAGCATGTCTTTGGGATGTGGAAGGAAATCAGAGCACCTGGAGGAAACCCATGCAACCACAAGGAGGACATGTAGACTCCACACAGAAGGCACCCCAGCCAAGGATCGAACCAGAGAACCTCTTGCTGTGAGGCAGCAACGCTAACCGCTTCACCACCGTGGCCGCCATATATATATATATATATATATATATATATATATATATATATATATATATATATATATATATATATATATATATATATATATATAGATATATATATATATATATATATATA
Source organism: Protopterus annectens (assembly GCF_019279795.1). Classification (NCBI taxonomy): domain Eukaryota; kingdom Metazoa; phylum Chordata; order Ceratodontiformes; family Protopteridae; genus Protopterus; species Protopterus annectens. Next base: position 1,702,386,035 of record NC_056741.1, on the reverse strand, counting down.
TATATATATATATATAGATATATATATATATATATATATATATATATATATATATATAGATATATATATATATATATATATATATATATATATATATTTACATTTGTTGACCGGGCTAAAAGCTCCAAAAGTAAGCTAATAAAACAGTACAGCAAAACTAAAAATTATTTGAAATACATTGTTGATGGAGATTTACATCAAAAAGCTAACTTTAAAGCAATTGACTACAAAGTTTAACAAAACAATACAGTACTATTTACATGGTAAAGGGTTAGACATTCATCATAAGATAGGTTAGGAAAGAAGTAATGATTGAAATAAAAGTATTACAGTTGATTAATAAAGTATAACTCTCAAGATAATAAAAAAGTTTGCATATATACACCTAAACAAATAATACTCATAAAGTAAAAAGACAGTTACAGTATACAAGGTGAAGCAGTTGTGCTCACATCTGGATGGGTGTTACAAAGTACATACTCAATGGTAGTTCCCTGAGAAAAACTATACTTGAATTGGGAGAAAGGGGAGGATTACTAATCCTACTTTAAGGGTAATGGGAGAGAGGTAAACAGTAACAATGTACTGGGGAGTGTTAGTCTGGGTTAGTACATGGGCATAGCCAGTGTGTCTTTAGTAAAATTTTTAGTGCATTTTGAAGAGTGGTAATGATGATAATGATGCAAGTTTGCTGGGAAGCTTATTCCAGATCTTCCCCACAGAATTAGAGAAAAGAGAATCACCTGCTTTGTTGTGGGATTTCTGGATGGTAAGCAGTGATTAATTTGCTGAGCAAAGGGTAGTAAGATTTATGTAGGGAGAGATAAGGCTACAGAGAGTAGGAGTATTACTAGGATGGTACAGAATCTTATGGGTGATGGTGATTTGTTCAAATACCAGCTGGTTTTGCAGTTCTAGTCATCCCAGCTGTTTGACATTCAGGCAATGGTGAGTTCTAAATGGAGAGCCTGTAGCAAATCTGGCAATGTTGTTATAGGAGGTTGCCAGCTTAATAAGGTTGCTTTTGGAAAGATTAGTATAAATGGGGGAGGCATAGAGGAGGGTAGAAATCAGATGGGTATGGGCAATGGTAGTTCTGGCTTCAGGGGTAAGGAAAGGTTTTATCCTATACAGAGAACCAAGTTTTCTGTTTAGTGATTTAATAGTAGAGTTGATATGTGAGTCAAAGTTAAGGTTGTGGTCAATTATTACACCTAAGAGTTTGGTAGTTGGGTCAAGAGCTATGACAGTACCATTGTTGGATGTAATGGAGAAATTTATTGGGGAGGATTTTAGAGTTGGAGTAAATAGCAATAGTTTTTTTTTTTTTTGGCATTTAGGAGAAGGCAAAGTTGTAGGAACCAGTTTTCAATTAGATTAAATACTGTTTGGGTGATGGATTGGAGTTCTGATGAAGAAGAGGCATTACAAATCAGTGTGGAGTCATCTGCATATTGTATGCAGGTTGCTAGAGGAATATTTATACTAAGATCATTGATGAATATGGAGAAGAGGAGAGGTCCTAGGATAGAGCCTTGAGGGGACACCCAGGGTAATAGGGAGATGTGTGGACAGGTTGTTGTCCCAAAGGACAGCTTGCTGTCTATTATGTAAGTAAGAGTTGAACCATTTTAATGTCTATGCATTGAGTGAAAGTGATTTTAGTATGTTCAGAAGTAGTTGTTGGTTAACCATGTCAAAAGCTTTAGATAAGTCAATAAACAGTGCAGAGGAGAGCATGGTATTATTACAATGTTTGTTAATGCAGTCAGAGAAGGATAGGAGAGCAGTGGTAGCACTATGGAAAGGTCTAAAACCATGCTGACAGTCTGCTAGTAGGTTATTTTGGAGAAGGTGATCCAGAAGTTGTTGATGGATGCTCTTTTCCATGATTTTGGCTAAAGGAGAAGGTAGGGCTATAGGCCGTAAGTTAGAGAGTTCATTTGAATTACCACCCTTGTGAAGTGGAATAATGTGAGAGATTTTCCAGAGAGATGGGATGGAGCCTTCAGTAATGGTTCTATTAATTAGGATAAAGATTGGATAGGCAAGTACTATTGCTGCAGTTTGAAGTTATTCAGGTGGTAGGAGATCAGCTGAGGGAGTGCATGGTTTAAGTTTGTGAAGTAGGGTGTAGATGAGGGATGTAGGAATTGGTTTAAAATGAAAGGTAGTAGGTATGCTAACTAGGGAGGATGGGGCGGGAGTTGAGCTAACAGGAGGTAAGGAGTTTGCTAGAGATTGGGCAGTTTCAGTGAAAAAGGTATTGAAAACATCAGCAATCTGGTTGGGAGTGTTAAGGGAGAGACCTGATGGGGTTGGTGTCTTGGAGTGGCCAGTGTATAATAGTCTATTTATGCCTGACCAGAAGGTTTGTGGTTGTTGTTGGTGCTTTTGTTGGAATTTAAACTAATATTGTTTTTATCAAATAGTATTGACTTTTTGATGGCATTTCTCAACCTTTTGAAGTTTTGATGATCAATTGGATTTTTAGTGTTTCTCCAATTAGACCAGATTTTATTTATTTGTAAGATTTATTGCCTAATCTCTTTAATGAGCCATGGAGCTGCTTTATTTCTAGTTCTTATAGAGCGTGAAGGGGCATGGAATGCTAAGATTTGTAAGAATTTGGAGTTAAAGTAGAATATTGCCTCCTCAAGTGGGAGTTGTTTTAAGGGTGACCAGTTACAGGCTTGAAGCTCTGTTTGCTGGATTAAAATTATTTTTATTCTGGGTAGTTTTAAAGTAGTTTGGTTGGGAATAAAAGTTTTTTGTTTGAGTATATAAGTAAGTGAATGGTCAATGATATCGTCAGGAAGGGTACTAGCTTTATAAGAGAGGGGACGACTATTTACTAAGATCCAGTCTAAGATACTCTCTTTGCTACTGGGTTTATGGATTCTGGTGGGGGTGGTGATTGTTTGGGAAAAAACTTAGAGGTTTATATGGGCTATGGGTTTGTGTGAGGTGCAGGTGCTCCAGTCTATATTAAAATCACCAAGTAAAATGATTTCTTGTGGGAAGGATGTAGAAAGCCAGCAGAGGATATTTTCTAGGATGCTGATGTTATTGTCTGGAGGTAGGTAGGAGGATATTATGTATATAGATTTGCTGGCATTAACCTGTAGCTTGGAGATAAGGATTTCAACATTGCTATCTAGAGGTGGTTGTACATTTAGTGAAGTAACCTGTAATTGAGATTTATACAGAATTGCTACCCCACTACCCTTTTTGGTTGTTCAGTCTATTCTTAGGATACTATAACCAGGTGGGATAATTTCATTGTCCTTTATTACTGGTTTGAGACAGGTTTCTGTTAAACAAAGGATAGCAAATGAGTGTATGTTTAGTAGAGCGTGTAGTTGGCTAACTTTATTATTTAAGCTCCGTATGTTGACATGTGCTATCAGCAGAGAATTAGGGGTTCTATTGGGAGTGAATGGGGTAGAGGGATGAGGTAGGAGGGGGTTTATAGGGCTGTTGCTGTTTGGTCCTGGGTTGGGATGAATGTCACCATGAAGGAGAGGATGTTGTTGAGGAATATATGTAAGCTTCAGTAGTTTACAGAAAATATATTGTGATTTCCTAGATTGAAGGAAAGTAATATGGGTTACCCTATGATATTTAGGTGAGAGATAGGTTGAGGTAGATGTTATGTTTGAATGGCTTTGGAAGGTTAGTTGATTTAAAAGTAATGTTTGTTTTAAGGGATGATGAGAACCGGTATAATGTAGGCTTTCATAAAAGGTAAGGATATATGGTGTACATAGAATGCATAGCTCTGCAAGTAAGAGAAACAGATTTGTAAGTATTGGTTTGTGGGTTAAGGGCATGGTGGGTAAAACCAAAGAATATAGTCAGAAATGTAGAGGCTGGTAATGAGATAGTCTAGTGTGATGTAGTATTCCAGGGGTGGTAAAAGTATTCCTAGTATGGGAGTGGGTTTGTAGGTATGTGATTTACAATAAGTTCTTGAAAGCTATTGGATAGCTATTGAGGGAGTGTGGCCTCAGAAGTATAAATGTAGGAGCACTAGGGGTGGGTGGAATTTGGGGGTAGGGTAGGGGAGTGGAGTGAGCCTGCAGGGTGAACGGAGCAGGTTAGAGCAGGTAAAGGAAAATTCTGTAGAGCCAATTTGTGAGCAGCAGTTTTCTGATCGACTCTGGGTAGTTACAGGTAAGTGGAGTGTGATAATACAACTGTGAGGAGGTAAAGGATAGCAGAGTGGAAAATAAGAATATAATGTAGTTAGATGGAGGGAAAAGAAAAAGTAAGAGCAGTGTAATACAGCAAGAAGATTAGAAAGAGGTCAGGGATGAAATAGGGAAATATACTGTGAAGAAATATGTGAAGGTGGGGTAAGAGAGTAACCCAAGGCTAGATTACGGTGTCTCCTAGTGTGCAGAGAGTAAGGTACAGCAAGAGGTATCTGTAATGAAGATAGCTGGTAGAGATGGTTCAGATAGTGGATTCAAAGGAGGGAAATAATCAGTTGCTTCATGGGTAGAGAAGGGGGAGTATGGCTGCTGGCTTTCTGGCTCAGTAGCTTAAATGTGTTCAATACTAGGTAAATTACAAACAATTAATTCAGCTTAACAGTTAGATCTAGGGTAAAACATACTTTCTTATTCCCTTTGGTAACTGGGAAACCATACTAGGGTAGCAGGTTTCTTTGGCCAGACGTTAGGATGGCTGATAACAAAAGAAAGGGGTCCTTAATGACCAGGCAGTTCCCTTAGTGCAGGATAGGAGGTAGAGAGTTTCTTATTCCCTTTGGTAAGTGGGAAACTGTACTAGGGTGGCAGGTTTCTTTGGCCAGATGTTGGGATGGCTGATAACAAAAGAAAGGGGTCCTTAATGACCAGGCAGGTCCCTTAGTGCAGGATAGGGGATAGAGAGAATAGAACAGACCCTCTGGGGCCTGGGACACGCAACAGCCAGGGCAAATAGAGGAGTGATCATACATATATATATATATATATATATATATATATATATATATATATATATATATGGGTTTACTACTTTAGATTGAGAATACACTTTACTGATAAAGGAAAAGTGAGACACACTACCATGAAACCTCACCTATGTGAAAATACATTTGTCAGAATCACATTTCATCGGAATTAAGAAAAGCGGATATAATACACCAACCCTGAGTTAACTAATTGTGAAAAAGGACTAAAGCAACCATCCATTGCCAACTGTGAAGGTTGTGCATTATTGGAAACAGGACTTTAATATACTTTCATGTGCTGTACAATATTTACAAGTGAAATCTATGTAGTCATCTACATTCGTACTAAATAAAATATAGCTGTCTCAAATTCAACTGGAGAATACTCTTGCCTCTGATCAAAAATGGTTTGAAATTGAGTATGCCATTTCAGTAAAGCTCATTTCTTTGGAGAAGGGGGACAAGCTGCAGCCATACGTAAATGTAGTTCATCCACTCTATTTTGCTCCCTTGCAATAGTTAACATCACACTATGTCTGACACGTTTGCCAATCAAGCATTTAAAACAATGATGCCAAGCCTCAACACTATTCTGTGTTCTCGGCAGGCACAGCTCATTCAAAATTGAGGTGTTCCAAAAGGAGACTGGAAATAGTGGAGGAAACCTATATTGAGATGTGTATCGCATACTAAAGTTACGTGGCTTACCCAAAATGTTCCTCTCTGTAAAGTAACAAAGAAGCTGTTCACCTTCAGTGGGGAAATTCTTTTTTACTTCCAAAAATGTTAAAATAATGTCATCATCATTAAGAATAGCTAAGGCAGCCAATCGTTTTACAGCAAGCTGAAACCTAATGTTTGAATTGTACAATCTACCCAATCCCAAGGTCTGAACTTTCCTCCATAAATTATAGCCAAAGTGGAAAAAACATCCCTTTGATATAACATCCTGAAAGTTTGCTTTGATACTCTTAAGCACGGCAATTTCAAAATTACACAGTATGTATCTAAGCTGATATTCAAGACCTTCCATAGACATTAAATTAAGCAGACCACTCCAAAGAAAATGATATGACCTCAATGATTTTTTTGCCATTATACAATACAGCAATGGTACACTTTTACTATATGGTCCGCATTTCACGAAAGTGTGTATTGTGTTCAATTGTCTAACATCACTATTTTTGACAAAATACATTCCATCCATAAGCCATATGGTTGCAGATGATAGATCTATTAAATTTTGCTTTGTGGTAAGGAGCACTACAATGTTGTCTGTGCTTGAATCGCTTAAGGCTTTCTTCATGAAAACTCCACCTTTTAAAGGGAAGTTAGTCACATCAGTGTCTAGTAAACAGTCCTAACTGCTTGTCTGCCCCTACATTTTAAGTGGGTTCTTCTAACCTGTAGAAGCATTGATTTTCTGCTTGGCATAGCTGGAGCAAAATCAAGTGAAGAAGATGCTAATGCATCGTCTACTATAATACATGCAGAATCCCTAGAAACAGTAGCATGTTGTTTTAAATTATTGCACACAGTATACCTTTCAGTTTCGCATCAGTCTCCTGGATGATTGTGCTCTACGTTTTTTATCAACTCTTCCCCTTTAGTAACGCAGCATGTGATGGCTCTACCTCTACAATGTCCAGTAAGTTTCCTCTTGTAGCACCAGTATTATTGGGTTTTGCTGCTCTTCTCTAGATAGTAAACAAATCCTTCTATAGTGAGGAGTTCTTTACCCCTGATGCATTTTACAGTTTCATACACTTTTCCAACCACTTCTGGATGGGAATGTACCATATGTGCCATGGTTGTATGGTAGTACGTTGTACGAATTATTCACAAGCCTTCCATTATTTAACATGCGCTGACAGTGCTGTTCTCTCACCCGTATGCCGAAGTGTTGTGATTCGTGCTACTGCAATTTTGAATAAGTGCGGCTTTGTAGTAGTGTGCCTCACTTTTCCATTTTCAGTAAAGTGTATTTTTGATCTAAAGCAGTAGACCTGAGATTGGGTATATTGACTTGTAATACCTGGAATCTAAAACTATGTTGCTCATTAGTGTGTGAGACATGTTTGGACAGGGCATTGTTGGGGGATCATATACGGATGTTATAAAGGTGTTCCCTGATCCTATCCTGTAAGCATCTGTCAGTCTTACCCACATAAAACATGCTACATATGATGCACTCGGCTAAATAAACTACATGTTTAGTGTCACAAGTGGCTGTTGTCTTAAACCCAAACCTTTTTAATGTAACAGGATGTATAAAGAATAGATCACTAGATATAAACTCACAATAATTACATTTATTACATGATCTAGTACCTTCAAATAAATGATCATTTGATATAAGACCATGTTCCTTAGGATAACATAACAACCTTCATAGGTTGAGTTTATTCCTATATACAAACTATGGTTTGGACCCAACAATCTCCTTCAACTGTGGCTCAACCAATAATACTTCCCAATGTTTGTAGAAAATATCTCTGATATTTCTAATGTCCTGTGTATAATTCAAAGAGATTTTAACTATAGAATTACTAATCTGATTGATCTCTGGGGGTCCTTCACTCCTTCTCCTGTTTGAAAAATAAGGGCAGGCAGAATTTTCTCTCATCAAATGAATCCCCTCAAAACCTGTATTGATCTCTGATAAACTACAAGATCTAGCCAACAACCTCTCATGTAAACCATCTAATTCATGTTCAAACCCTTCTAAACTTGGATTTAAATGTGACACTCGTATAGCTTGCCCCCTTATGATGTTGTTGAACACAAACTTGTGGTGCATACTTTCTCTATGAAGGAGTGAATTCTTATAACAGGCTTTCCTATAAACTCCTGTATTAAGTAGTCCATTATCTAATTTTTCTATAAACACATCCAGAAATGCTATCCGATTGTCAGATTTCTCCATAGTAAAACCTAAGTAGTAGGTTAACGAGTTAACTTCCTCATAAAAGCAATCTAATTCAGTATCGGTGCCTGTCCATAGAAGAAACAGGTCATCCATAAAACATGCATAAAAAATAACATGTTTTTTAAAACCATCCATTTGGAATAATTTCTCCTTTTCCCAATTAGCCATTACTAGGTTGACGTAGCTATTGGTACATGAAGTGTATATATATATATATATATATATATATATATATATATATATATATATGTATGTATTAAGAGAGGATACTGGAAGAGAAGAGGTTAAGCTCAACTCCAGCTAACTTTGGAAAATAGTAAGAAATTAAATTACTGGGCCTAAGCCCTAAAGATGTTATCTCACAGTTTTGAATGAAACCAGTGATGCAATGTCTGTAAAAAGCATGGTTTGTTAGTCTCTGTAGGAAGACTAGAAGTTTGTAATTGTTTTATGACTTCCAGAAGCTGTACCAGATCTGAGCAATGTTTTTGTGTGTGTATTATTGACATGCAGGTGCTAAATCCTGGCAGGTTCTAGCAATGGGGGTGGGGGTTACATGAGAACCAGAAGTCAGATGACCAGATAGATGTATGTGATGTCATTCTGTACACAAATAATGTTTTAATACTAGGTGAGACAAAAGTCTCTGAGCAGTCTGTTTCTTGGGACCTGACATAAAAGGATCCCTCACCTACTTCATCTTGCCTTGATCTATTAAGTAAGTAGGAAAAGTAATTCTCTAGATCAGTCAGAAAAATAAAGTGAGAATAGTTAAGTATTGTTTTTCTGTAACTGTGTGAATCTTTCCAGCTGTGTTATTTTTAATATTCCCTGTGATTGAAACTCTGTTGTTTACTGTAAGTAGATATTTCATATTTTTGTGTTCTTTTATTATTTATTATTAAATATATTTAAAGTTTTCATTGTGGCTGGTCCTTTAGAGAATATTTTATCCTTTGAGAATACTTACATCTATTGGTGACACTGTGGCCATTCCAAAAGCCTGGCTGTTTGGTCAACATTGCCATTTGTATTAATATAAATTTCACTCAGTATAATTGGGTACCCTTGCAAGAACCGTCTGGTGACAGTGATAACTACCTTATAGTCTGGGCAGAAGGGGACACAGTGGGTAAATCTGTGTCAGTCTTTCCCAGGTGTGTATGTGTGTGTGTGAAAATTAAATCTCACAGTGTGTGTGTGTGTGTGTGTGTGTGTGTGTGTGTGTGTGTGTGTGTGTGTGTGTGTGTGTGAGCTATTTAGAGTAGGGGCACAAAGCACTGGTTTCACAGAGAGGGTGCTGGAGGACTTGGCTTGGATACTTAGCTGAGGACTTAATTCTATAGCTATGCTAGTGGGGAGCCTTTTTTGGGCTGTAGAGGGTGACAGGTATAAAGAAATCCAGACCCTAGGCTGACAGTGTTCCCTGTGTGCTCGTAAGGGGAAATCATGCTTGATGCAGAAAGGTCTGCATCTGGAAATACTGAGTGTATCAATTTGTATTACAATGAACGTGCCTCTTCAGTCTCAGTGGTGAGGATTCAGGCTCCTTGATTACTGGCCCAGAGTGCGGATATCACAACTTTGATTATATTACTTTGCCAATTAGCTGCTCTAAATAAAATGATTTCCTGACAAAATTGTCACATTATGGTCAAAAGGGAGGAAGCAATCACCCCAAGTTCCTAGGTTCCTGACTGTGTTTTCATTTATAGTGATGCATTGTTTATATATTGTGATGAGGGGAAGGGAAGGGTTGTCTACCAAACATGATGATACTACACTTTGTATCATTTAGTTTGAGCCTGTTTTTAGTACACCAAGCTTTTGCCTTTCTGAGTACACTGCATTCATTAGCATAGTTGACATACAGATTATTTACAGCTGCATGATTTCTCCACCACCTTTCCTTAACTGAAAACTAAAATTTAAAAAATGCTTCACCCCATCATGAAATCTTTCAGTCAAGACTTCACCCTAGTATAACTTGTGTGAAATTTATCCCTGTCAAATGACACAGCATCCCACTTAAGGTTATCCAGATACTTACTAAATCTGACTCATTCACTTCTCAAAAATGTTTCAGCCATCGATTAAAGAGAGGCCCATTTGAAAATTAATACTTAGTTAGATTAGGTGATGGCAATATTTCCTTAAGTAAATCTTTGCTTTTGCAGACTTGCCTTTATGATAACGTTCCTCTATAAACTGATACAAGTAGTATTAGGGGATAGCATTAAATTCATTTATCCCAATATGTATAACCAGTGAATTGAATGACCATCTCACTGTTAAGTCTTTTTCAGTACTTCACAGATGTCTGAGAACTTGAGACCATTAAAGCTGGATACAGTGACTTTCTTCTTACTGATAGAAGCTAGTGGCCTTATTACCTTCCTTATCATCAAATACCCTATAACTAGCACTTCACAGGGATCTGAGAGCTGTTTACAACTTCACAGCCCTTATCAAGTCTACCTACTGCCTTAAAGTTCCCACCTAGAGCTCTTTATAGGGTTATATATATATATATATATATATATATATATATATATATATATATATTATATTATATACTAGGCTAATGACCACCAGGGCTTTTATATGCTATGTCCCTATGTATCATGGACATTATTAAGAGGGGGTATGTTAGGAAGTTTCTAGAGATTATGTGGGGGATATGTTAGTTTGGGCATTACTGTCTGCATCTGCCTATCGGAGACATGAAGGCCAGACTTAAAGTGAATTTCTGATTTCCCATCCATTAGTCAATGTTGTGCTTAAATAGGGTTAGGGATGGACTCTGCTTCACATGGATAGGGAGCCTGTTCCAGAGCACAGGGATCTTCTAAGACACATATTTGTCTAACCAACATGTCTTATTTATGTGACAAGCAAAACTGAAATCCTTAGATTTAGTGGCTCTTTTGCTATTCATTTTGCAGATGTGCAAAATGTCCATTAGATCTGGATTCAAGGATGCCTTGTATGCCAGATATAGATAGCTTTTCAGTAAACTGTAGTAAATAAGAGTACAGAGATAGGGCTTTAAGGTGATCCATATAGGACAATGTGTTTATACCCTGGAGTGTCAGATACTAAATGATGACTCCGATATTCCTTGGACCTGGATGCCATGCCTTACCTATAAGTTGGGTGACATGGAATTATTTTCTTACTACTTTAACCACATGTTAGTCAAAGGCCTGATTTCTGTCTACATGTGTTCCCAGATACCTGACTACCAGCTTAACTCTTAGCATTGTGTCTAATCAATGGAGAAATTAGCCTGGGTGGCAATTTTCCCAAAAGACACTGTAATACTTTTTCTGACATTGAGTTTTAGTCCATGACCTTGTCACTAGTCATGTGTCTGTGTTAGACCCTCTTGTGAGATGTTTGTGTCACTAGAGAATCTATGATAGCTCCCAATTTGCGGTCAGTTGTGAACCTGGTCAGCCAAAGGCCTTTGACATTAGCCTTTACCTCTAAGACGTAGATGCCAAATATGAGCAGTGCCAGCATAGAACTCTCAGGCAACACCCCCCCCCCCGGTGACTGATCTCTTAGTGAAGGTGATATCACTGTGAAGTGACTTCCAGGGTCCTGTCTGTGAGACAGCTAGCAACCCAGTGAGTTATGTAGGAGTTTATGCCCAGTTTTTTGAATTTGTCAACTATACCTGAGTGTGGTATTATATCAAATGTCTTAGCCAGGTCCAGATAGGTGGCATGCTTGATTTTCATCTCATCTATTGCCTTGGTGACCTTCTCAAAGAAGTCCACAAGGTTTAGTAGGCATGACTTCATAATTTCTAATGCACTAGACCAGTTTGTCTCATCCCCCACAAGGGGAGATAGTATTTTAGACTTGGTTCTCACCAACATGGGTGACCGCTGCATCACCCCCATAGTAAGTTCTTCCCCGGTGAGATCAGACCATCAGTCTGTCTCATTCAAAGTGTCTATCCCGTCCAAGCCCCCAGCCATAACCAATCTAAAAAACTTCTCAAAAACTGACTACAACCTTCTAAGGGAGGGTATCAGTAGCTTCACACCATCGCCTCCTCAGAAGATGCAGACAAATATGCTGAACAGTATGCCACTGCAGTATACAAGCACCTGTACAACTACATGGATGCAGCCATACCGAACAGAACTAAAATATGCTCCTCAAGGAAACACAAACCTATGTGGTGGACATCCTCTATCAACAGGCTTTACAACAAAAGAAAGAAATTGTTGTCCAAGGGTAAAAAGGCACCAATTTCCAGTTGGGAAAACTCCCTCCTTAGCCTCAACAAGCAAATTAGATCACTAGTGAAAATATCCAAAGCCAATTATGAATTGAAACTAGCCTCCGAAACAAAGGCTAACCACAAAGCCTTTTTCAGTTACGTCAAAAACCTCCATGGCAAAGCCCAGGTTTATTCCAAATTACTTCTTAACAGTACCACTTACACTGATCCTGTTGACTTAGCCAGCTTGCTGGCAGATAGATTCAGCACAAGATTCACCCCCTGTCCCCCCCAAAGGCCCATTCAACATCCCCGATACTTGGCCCTCACCTCAGATTTTCATAGCTCAAGTGTTAAAGGCCCTTTCCAAGGCAAAGAACACAGCTTCCATGGGACCTGATAGTATCCCCAGGCTGTATTCCTCAACATTTCCAGCAAGAACTAGCCTCACCATTAAGCACCCTATTCAACCATAGCCTAAGTACAGTCTTCATTCCAGCAGAGTGGAGAACTGCCATTGTCATCCCTTTGCGCAAAGGTGGTGTCACTACTAACCCTGGAAACTCTCGCCCCATTAGCTTGACAAGTCTGATCTTAAAGGTCATGGAGTATATGATTATGGACCTAATAAACAAGGACATAGGCAATCTTCAAACACTTGACCCCCACCCACTTTGGATTTGTTAAGGGCAGATCTTGCCTGTTGAACCTGGTTGACTTTTTTGAGACTTTCATCAAGGCAGCGAATGAGGGAAAGTCAGTACATACAGCTTACCTTGACTAGGCCAAACTCGGGCATCATCAAAAAACTAACAGAACTTGGCATAAATCCCTATCTCATTAGGTGGGTGGACAACTGGCTCACTGATAGGACCCACAAGGTCAAAATAGGTGCCACTATCTCCGATAGCAAATCTGTCACTAGTGGTATCCCCCAGCAATCTGTCCTGGGACCCCTATTGTTTGGCATCTACTTCTCAGAGCTCCAGGCAAAGACAAAAGGCTTGTGGATAACAAAGGTTGCAGATGACTGTAAGTTGGGTGCTGTCATTGACTTTCCAAATGGTGTTAATGTACTCCAAGAGGGATTCAGCAACAAATGACTGGTGCCAAGTTAAATGCAAAAAAAGTATTATCATACCATTCGACAAAAACATAGCCCCTACTGATTACCACATTAGCAGCAACCCCCTGAGCACACAACCTGTGGTGAGAGACCTGGGTACACAAGTTGACAACAACCTCACATTTGATCATCATGTAGCAGCAGTGGTCAGAAAAAAACTTTTACTTGGTTCATCTCATAAGTAAAGGGCTTTCATCCAGAAAAAAGGAGGTTATTATCTCTCTGTATTCCTCCCTCATTAGGCCAATAATTGAGTACAATTCCCCATTTGGTATGTACCTCTCCAAACACCTGCACCAACTGGAAAGGCCATAGAAATATCTCATTAAGAGAATTCATGGCCTCTAACACCTGTCCTATGTGGACAGGCTCAAATCACTATCACTCTACTCTGTATCATCCAGATTGCTCAGAGGTGAACTGCGTCTCACCTACAAGGCACTCTCAGACCCTGCTCTGCTAGGGATGCTCCATAGCTGTAAGTCTAACTCCTGGTGTAGTACCCGATTGAAAGGCTTAAATCTAATATCTGACATTAACAAAACCTGCTAGAATGATAGGTTTTTCTCTGAGAGGCTGCCCCATCTCTGGAATATATTCCCCATATACATCAAACAAAGTAAGTCACTGACGTTCTTCAAGTGCAACCCTAATGAGTGGATGGGCAACCACAAATTTGTCCCAGGGGTTCCAACTGTGTCACTCATTGACAGGGGCAACAGGTGTTGATTGAGGTTTCTTTTTTGGGGGTAAACTCTTGGCTAGGCTTGTAAGGGCCCCAGAACCATTAGCTTAGTAATCTCCTATGATCATATGACCTTCCTTTGACATAGCCAAACTAAGTTGTATTCAGTGTCTGAAGGTTGCCTGTGTCTTTGTTGATCATTTCCATGATAATTCATTCCATGGTTTTGCATATTACACTAGTCAGACTAATAGGTTGGTTGATAGTTCACCCTTGTGAAGTGGGATAACCACTGCAGTCCTCCATTTTCATGGTAGAAAGTCTGTTTTGAGGTTATAGTTAAAAACTGACACAAGTGGCCCTGGTAGGTCATGTGTCAAGCTATTTAAGAGGTATCCTGGGATATTATTGGGGCCCACTGAGACTGTGTTTCTCGCCATAGCAAGCAGCAGCAAGACCTGATCCCTGTTAATAGTTGGGAGAGTATGCTAGCAGGTATTTCAAGGGGGAAGGCAAGGGGAATTGGGGGAGTGACATTTGAGAAGCAAAGTTATAATTTTAATGTGTATTCTGTTTTTTTTTTTTTGGAAGTGTCATGTCAGATTTGCATTTTTTTATAATACAGTTTCATATATAACATATACAATCATGTATGTAATATATAAAATATTTATTTATTTATTTATATATTATATTTATTTATTTTGATATTTATTATACTTCATATGCTTTGGTTATGTTATTACACCATTTAATATAACTTGCATTTATTTGACATGTTTTTATCTGTCCTGAGATGCCATTAAAAAAGGTTTTGTTACTAATAATTTTTTTTAAATTGGAAGTCTGGTTAGATAGATTTAGTCCTTTAGTCCATGATTCCATATATAAAAGTTCTTTCCACTTGCCCTTATTGGTCATAGTCATTATTACGTGTTTTTTAAATGTTTGAATCATTCATTATTTAATTTCATTGGGTAAAAGTTTATCAGGTGATCATTTATTTATTTACTTATTTGCTTGTTTGTTTGTTTGTTTGTTTGTCAATGTAATCTGGGAATTATATGTTCTGATGAAGTCCAGATTAGTACAGGGACGAAAGCACATTAATTATCTTTTCAATTATGTACAACTATTTTGCTCACAAATTTGCTGTGGTGAATAAAATCTGTTTTGCATTTGGTTGGGCAAATTTTGATAAACTTGTTTTAGCTTTCTGTTCTTGGAAGAGTGATTACAACTATTGTTTATGATTTTTACTCTTTTATCATCATCTTCATCATGTATACAAGGTATCTGGCCATTATTTCATCAATTAAACTATAAAACTACTTGACAACTACATGGCAGTTTTCATGCACAGAAAATAACCTGACATTTTACTGAAAATCACTCATACCTTGCCAATCAGAAAGGCTTATTACAAAATAGTAAGTCTTAATATGGAAAGTTTCCTCAGTGTGATAAGGGCAATTTATTCGGAAACCCACTCTCCAGCTGCATTGGTATACAAGGCACCAGCTGTAGTGAAGAGATACCTCTCAACCTCTTTGTGAAATAAATCTGGACAAAGCCAAAAACAGTGGCGGACAAAGGCCCCAAATTAGACAGAAATTTAAAAAATTGCTCTTATAAACTTAGAAATTTGATAGAATAAAAAGGTGTGTTACCATACATTTTCTAATGGACATGATGTGGCACTCAAATGTCTGTCATTATTTAGTGAATTCAATCCTTACTGATTTGCCAGAAAACTGCAAATTTTATAAGGAATAGGCCAAAAATGAAGCAAAAATCTGGACAATTGAGAGGTATGGGTAGTCTCACTGGGGAAGCCTTGTGCAAATATGGTAGTCCAGGGGTTTGGCTAATGCCAATTATCTATGCTAATTATCTATGTGCTCTTTCCCAGAAATGGCAGTGACACTGAAATAACATGGCAGGATGACTCACAGAATTGCTGTACTGAGTTACTCTTGTTGCAAGGAGGAAAAAGTGTACTCCATTTTTTGATAGAATATACCTATTCACTCCAATGGAATGGAGAGTGACCCATAGCATGACTACAAGTGGCTACTATGGAGAACTTTGTGTTTTGTGTGTGTGTGTGGGGGGGGGTTGTCACCCTATAGGAGGTGAGTATACTGAAATCCTGTGTGTGTGTGTGTGTGTGTGTGTGTGTGTGTGTGTGTGTGTGTGTGTGTGTGTGTGTATCAGTGTGTGTTTGTGTGAGCATCCCCCCACAGGAATGTAAGTCAGTAACTCCTTGACCGTGACCATGTCTTTCAGAGTTTGCAACTGTCAGGATGTGTGTGTGTGTGTGTGTGTGTGTGTGTGTGTGTGTGTGTGTGTGTGTGTGTGTGTGTGTGTGTGTGTGTGTATGTGTACAGGTAGGAGGAATACTATTGCTATCAGGTGTTCAGTTTTAACCACTTATGAGGTGTTGCTTGGTGTAGCTTTACTATGTTTCTAAATTGGAGTTTATCACTAGTGTCCTGAGTAGAAGACCTGTTCAGGCCAATCAATGCTGGTAATCTCTCTGAATTAGGATTTAGAGAGATTACCAGCACTAATTGGCCTAAACAGGTCTTCCATGTAGCACATTAGGACTAGAACTGCCCAGACACATGTGTGGGCACACACACATACACACACACACACACACACACACACACACACACACACACACACACACACACACACACACACACTCACACACTTTGTTTATAACACATAATTACTCTGATTTTTTACTCTTTGACCTTTACACATGTCAAATATTTGATAAGAATATACAGCATGGCAAGTCACTATTTAATTTATTGCTAATCTTTCCTACCCAAAAATATCTTTTCAAACCAAATTTGTTGACTAATTTTTCTGTTTTAACTTTTTTCTGCTCTCTTCTCTGAACCTGTTCCTATATATTCTGCTCACACCGACTACTTCTTGAATATTCAGAGTCTCTTACGTACCTCTGCATTTCAGATGATTTAAATGCTCTATAGCTTTGGCTATAGGATAAAGAGATAAGCATTTTTACATTTTTACTGAATTAATATAATAATTCTGCACTTATTTTTGGTATTTATTGTCTTATGACTAATAATTGTTTTGGTGTCTACTGTAATGAAAGTAGAGAAAGATTCTTTTTATTTCTAGTTCTCTGACTGGTGTAGAACCTTAGATTGTGCTACTTTGCTATTGCCCAGTGTGCTTGTTTGAATATTTTTAACTTTTTACATTGTTATAACTTTCCTGTGTTTGCTCAGTGATGCTCATCATAAAGCTTTACATGAAACTGTTACAAAAAACAAGCAGGTTGTCAGTACCACGTAACACCACTCTAAACCAATCACATGCACACCTCAGACCAATATATGCCAACACTGTTAAAAGTAACCAAACTAAACAATAGGCCTCCTAAATGTTATTCAAGAAGAAAGTATAAACCCTGACTAACCCTTTGTTTATTTACTATGATCTCTAAAACCTGGCATCTTGTTGAAACTATCTTTACCATAACTCTGATACTTCAGCTGTTCTAGTTGATAGATTAATGATTGTACTGCTGAACTATAGGAGAACTTACACAGCTATGTACTACTACAAATTACTGTGTTTGTGCATAAAAGTCTATAATTTCTTAAATCTGCTATATATTTTGGCATATCTGGAATAGTTTTTGTAAGTATTCTTGCACAAAGTATATAATTGTCAAAGTATGTAACTGTCTTGTACAAAGGAATACTGTCAAGTTACTCTCTCTATATGTATGTATCTTCCCGGGCTTCCACTGAAAATGGACCAAAATCCAGTCGGACTTTCCCAATTAACAAACGTAAAATAAAATAAATAAATAAATAAGTACCCTCGGAAGTCTCATAAATACATCACAGGGAACACCCACCATGAATCATACATCAGGGAGGCACATTGACTCTGTTCAACAGCCCATAAGGCAAACCTCCATACAATCCAACATTCTCGTCAGAAGTGACTTCTTAGCGAGACATATCAATGTTCCACTCACCAGGCTGGGTCACATTCAGTTACCCATCAGATGCCAGGATTCACCACATCACACAAGCACTCAAGTCCCTGCCCCACATGTACACATATTGCACAGTGTAAATGACTTGAGATATACTACCTTGGACTATAGGAAGAGACATGATAGAGCTCTCAGAACCTTTGTCTGAGACAGGTATGTACTTATCCTTGGCAGTATATTCTACTATCACCAAGAATGATGCCTCAGCATGAACAAGAGATAAGTGACTTCAACAACTAGCCTAAATTCTGGTATCATTTAAAGGGGCTACAATATCAGCCTAGAAAGAGATGATAGACTGTCCAAAATAATTTGCTATGGATGACCCACACTTCTCCCTTCAAGGCTTCCTTTATATTGGCTAAATTCTTGTCCACCCCCATAGTACCTTTTTAGGCAGTGTCAGTCTTCTAAAGCTTCCAACATGACTAAATAGAATCTGGATATCATTAAAGTATTTCTGTTCAATGCCAGGAGCCTTCAAAAAATAAATAAATAAATCCACACCCTACAAGCACTGTTTACCTTGGAAAACACTGATATCCGCATTGTCATGCAAACATGGTTTGCAAGACCAGTAGAAGCACTCTTATCAGTGCAGGGCTTCAGGCCTATCAATCATACAGGCCCACCATATTAAAAGATGGCACTAAAGCCAGAGCCATCTCTATATCCTTAAAAAATCTTCAGATTCATTAGACAAGATAATGAACAGGAACACCTCCACACACAACTTAGTATGAACAAAACCCTTTATCACTTCATAGCTAACTGCAGGATGCCCTCTATGCCCCTCAGCCTATATCTCCTTCCTGATCAGTATGGAGTCTATATGCATTAAGCCAAATACCATTCTCCTAGGAAACTTCAACTACCCTGCCTTAAACTGAGGGACTTTACATCCTCAAATATGAATGGACAGAGATTTCTGGACTTCTTCTATACAAATTCTCTGAGCAGATTTCTCTGCACTATAATTAAGGGAGGTAAAATCCTTGATTTAGTTGTTACCAATATGGGACTATTGTGCTCCCAACAGTTGTTACCTCCCCCCTGGTCAAATTTGATCACAAGACAGTCACATTCACCTTAAGACTGAAGCCTAAAGCATCCTCCAATACCTTGGTATTCAAAGATTGCATGATGGCTAATTTACTAAAACTGAGAGATGTCCTGGCTAAATTCAAAAGCCTCTTCCACATTGAGGATCCTACTACTTATGCAGAATAATTTACTGTCAAATTCTATGCACATATAAATAGTTAACAGATGTAATCCAGAGGGCTTGAGTGAAGTCTGGTATCCCACCTGTGACCTAGAGGGTGACAGGACTAAAAAAAACAGAGTATAAAAGATGAGTACAGGTAAAATCACTTTAGCTAGCAAATCTAGGAAACTATCTCCCTGAAACATCCCTGTGGGAGGAATAAAGACACCTTGTTGAAGTTTCCAGTAGTTTATTCAGTTAAACAAGTAGATGGGCAACATACCTCTCAACCTCTCACAGCAAGAAATCTGGACAAAGACATAAATAATGGGGGGGGGGCAAACGCTAAACAATTGGGCTCTTACAAACTTTGAAAGTTGATAGACTAACAGGTTTTGCATTAGCATGAATTTTCTGAAGGGTATGAAGTCTGAAACTCTAATGTTTGTCATTATTTATGACTTCAATCCTCAATGATTTGTCAATGATTTGCCAGACAATGATAATTGTATGAGAAATGGACCAAAATATGAGGCAAAAATCTG
Organism: Protopterus annectens; assembly: GCF_019279795.1. Taxonomy (NCBI): domain Eukaryota; kingdom Metazoa; phylum Chordata; order Ceratodontiformes; family Protopteridae; genus Protopterus; species Protopterus annectens. Next base: position 1,702,366,292 of record NC_056741.1, on the reverse strand, counting down.
GACATTCTGCAAAAATCTGGACATTCTGCAAAAATCTGGACAGTTGAGATGTATGATGGACAAGTGTTCTTGTTCTAATACATTACATTCAACAGTTTAGTCATGGTAGCTAATTAGAGGAAAATCTGGGAGATGGAAAAACAAGGAGCCAATCCCAATGCTCACATTTATGTTCCTTGCATAAATTCTCCAGGTTCAGGATACTGCAGATGTGCACATATTACTTGTGATAAACTGGAAAACATTCAGTAATAAAGTTTTCATACTTGGCTCCAATCAATATCAGCCTCACTGATGCAGACACAACCTCTCAGTTTACATGTGTTACAAAACAGACTAATAAAATCTGGTGATAGCCTCATAAAAGCAGATATTTTCAATGTTCAGACATTTTGAATGTTCAGAGTGTAAAACACTCTATTAGATGGGCCTGCTGAAGCTCAGATGAAAGTGTTTTCTTAAATATAGTCCTAGAGTTGTCGCTCATAATGTGTTGTCATGTTTTGTTTGCTAGAAGTTAAAAATAAAAATAAAATGTTTAACTAAGAATGGAGTTCTGTAGGTGGCTGAACTGGTAAATCCTCGTGGGTCTTTCAGGAATATTCAAATAAGGGACTAACCTCTAAGCTTTGGGGTAGGCTCCTTGTTTTTCCTCCAATCAGCTCCCATGGACCCTCCCACCATTGTCTGTAACTGCCGTTAAATAACTGACCTGTTGACTGTAATGTACACGAACACTTGCCTATATACCTACTTAACTGAATAAACTACTGGAAACTTCAACAAGGTGTCTTTATTCCTCCCACAGGGAGGGTATCAGAGTGAGAGTCTCCTTATTCGGCTAGCTAAAGTGATTTCATATGGACTTATCCTTTATACTCTGTTTCACATATAAATAGTTGCTATATGCATATGTACCCCTCAAAAAGAAGTTCAATGCTAAATTCAAAAATACCCCCCCTGTTGTGGAATCCTAATATAAATACGCTCTGTAATGAAAGAAAAAAATCATTACATGCAAAAATAAATCTAACTATCAAGAAGCCATTCTGAGCACGAAATTTCCAATCCTAATCAAATTAACCAAAACCAGATATAAGGTAAAACTAACCAACCTGGTGAATGATAACCAATGATAACCACTTTAACTATGTTAGGAATCTCAGAAAGAATGCCCAGCTCTGTGCAGAACTAGAGGACATAATAGCAGACCAATTTAGCTCTAACTTTAGTGTGCTCTCCCTACCAATACTCTCTGATCAAATATCCATATCTATCTACCTCAACATCCTCAAATCTGTCATGAGCAAGTCCTCAAGACACTATCTAAGATGAAGAACACCATGTATGTGGGGCTACAGTACGTAGCAGGCTCTCTGTTGGTAAGCCTGAAGCAGGACTTGCCAAATCCCTCTACAGAAATCGTTCTTTGTTATGGCTAGGCTTGTACAGGCCCTAAGGCCGATAGCCTAGTACCTACCTATGAACCTATGAAATTATTTAAGATTTGCCTCAAAACAGGGTTTGTGCTTGGAGGACAGAAACAGTCATTCTCTTGCACAAAGCTGGGGCGAGAATGGACCCGCTTAATTGCAGACCCATAAGCCTGAATAGTCTGATCTGTAAGACTATGGAAAGGATCATTACGGAATTAATGAAACTAATAAATAAAGTTATAGGTAATCTACAGACTCTAAACCCTGCCAATTTCGAATTCAACAAGGGTGGGTCCTGCCTACTTAACCTGGATGACATCTTTGAAAAAGTCACTAAACTAATGAATGAGGGCAAATGAGTGCATGAAGGTGACAGATGGAGCTTTGTAGGGATCTCTTCTGGGACTTATGCTGTTCAATATCTACTTCTTTCTTCTTTGATCTCCACTTATCAAATGATGAGCTCTGGTTACCAAAATTCATGGATGATTGTAAGCTAGGAGATGTTGTCAAGTCTCCTTCTGACATACATGCACTCTAAAGATGCTTACACTTGTTAATAGCTGGCATACTAAAAATATGCTTAAGCTCATAGCAAAAAAAGTGCAACAATGTAGCATTTAATAAGCATCCCTTAGCTCCTGCATATAAAACAGATAACACACTACTTCAAAATGAAAATGTTTTGTGAGATCTAGGTATTAGGGTGGACTCCTTCCTTATGTTTTATCATCATGTTGCAGCAGTGATAAAGAAATTATTTCACCTTGCACAGCTCAGAGCTAAAGGTATTTCTTCCAGATTAAAAGAAGTCTTCACCTTCTTCTGCTCCACACTGATTGGTCCATCACTGAGAACAATGTCCCTTTTGGATATACCTTACTAAGCATATCAAGCAACTGGAGATGTTTATAATTAAAAATATCAGGGAAGTAATTTGGATATACCTTACTAAGCATATCAAGCAACTGGAGATGTTTATAACTAAAAATATCAGGGAAGGAAAGTGCTTGAACTACCAAGATAGACTGAAGGCTTTGTCCCTGTACTCAGTTTCATATAGAAACTTTTAAGGGTGATTTGTGCTTATGCAGCATTAAGGGGTCCAGTAGCCCAAAATGTTTTACAGCTAAATAAATCAAAAAGTCCAACTAACACTAGGGCAAGATATCTAAATTTACTCCTACAAATACATAAGGAAAAGAAGGGGGATGCATTCATAACATAGCACCTTTTCTTTCTGTGGAACAAACCCCTCTGCCTTTAAAAAGGAGATGGACAGCTGGATGGACATTCATAATTTCTCTCCTAGTATGACTGACTTGGCCCTCCATGAGTAGAGATGGTGAGTACTGGCAAGGTAGAAATGGTCTAGTGGTTCAGTTACTTCGTAACTCTATGAGCCTGTGATCCTTTACACACACACACACACACACACACACACACACACACACACACACACACACACACACACACACACACACACACACACACACACACACACACACAAACACACACACACACACACACACACATATATATATATATATATATATATATATATATATATATATATATATATATATATCATCATCATCATCTTCTTTCGGCTGTTCCCATTAGGGGTCGCCACAGCGGATCATCTGTTTCCATTTCTTTCTGTCCTCTGCATCATGCTCTTTCACACCATCCGCCTGCATGTCCTCTCTCACCACATCCATAAACCTCATCTTAGGCCTTCCTCTTTTCCTCTTACCTGGCAGCTCCATCCTTAGCATCCTTTTCCCAATATACCCAGCATTCCTCCTCAGCACATGTCCAAACCAATGCAATCTTGCCTCTCTTGCTTTGTCTCCAAACTGTCCAACCTGAGCTGACCCTCTAATATACTGATTCCTAATCCTGTCCATACTAGTCACACCCATTGCAAATCTTAACATCTTTAACTCTGCCACATCCAGCTCTGACTCCTGCCTTTTTGACAATGCTACCGTCTCCAACCCATATAACATAGCTGGTCTCTCTACCCTCTTGTAGACCTTCCCTTTCACTCTTATTGGTACCCGTTTGTCACAAATCACTCCTGACACTCTTCTCCACCCATTCCACCCTGCCTGTACTCTCTTCTTCACCTCTCTTCCACACTCACCATTACTCTAAACTGTTGATCCCAAGTACTTAAACTCATCCACCTTTAACAACTACCAACCTACTCCCTGCATCCTCACCATTCCTCTACCCTCCCTCTCATTTACACACATATATTCTGTTTTAGCCCTGCTGACCTTCATTCCTCTCCTCTCTAAAGCATATCTCCACCTCTCCAGGGTCTCCTCAACCTGGTCCCTACTCTCACTACATATCACAATGTCATCTGCAAACATCATAGTCCACGGGGCCTCCTGTCTAATCTTATCTGTCAACCTGTCCATCACCACTGCAAATAAGAAAGTGCTCAGAGCTGATCCTTGATGTAATCCCACCTCCACCTTAAACGTATCTGCCACTCCCACTGCAGTCCTCACCAATGTCACACTACCCTTGTACATATCCTGTACCACTCTTACATACTTCTCTGCCACTCCCGACTTCCTCATACAATACCACAACTCCTCTCTAGGCACCATGTCATATGCTTTCTCTAAGTCCAGAAAGACACAATGCAACTCCTTCTGACCTTCTCTGTATTTCTCCAAAAACACTCTCAGAGCAAATATTGCATCTGTAGTGCTCTTTCCTGGCATGAAACCATACTGCTGATCACTAATCATCACCTCCCTTCTTAACCTAGCTTCCACTACTTTTTCCCATAACTTCAAGCTGTGACTGATAAGTTTTATCCCTCTGTAGTTACTGCAGCTCTGCATATCACCCTTATTCTTAAAGATAGGTACCAAAACACTTTTTCTCCACTCCTCAGTCATCCTCTGACTTTCCAGAATTTCATTAAACAATCGGGTTAAAAATACCACTGCCATTTCTCCTAAGCACCTCCATGCTTCCACTGCTATGTCATCTGGGCCAACAGCCTTTCCATTCTTCATCATCTTCATAGCTGTCCTTACTTCCTCCTTGCTAATCTGCTTCACTTCCTGATTCACTATCCCCACATCATCCAACCTTCTCTCTCTCTCATTCTCTTCATTCATCAGCCCTTCAAAGTACTCTTTCCATCTACTCAACACACTCTCCTCACTTGTGAGTACGTTTCCCTCACTGTCCTTTATCACCCTTACCTGCTGCACATCTTTCCCAGCTCTGTCCCTCTGTCTAGCCAATCGGTACAGGTCCTTTTCTCCCTCTTTAGTGTCCAATCTCTCATGCAACTCTCTATATACCTTATCCTTAGCCTTCGCCACCTCTCTCTTTGCCATGCGCCTCATCTCCTTATACTCATGTCTACTTTCTTCATCTCTTTGACAATCCCACTTCTTCTTCACCAGCCTCTTCCTCTGTATACTCTCCTGTACTTCCTCATTCCACCAACATGTCTCCTTGTCCTCCTTCCTCTGTCCAGATGTCACAACAAGCACCTTCCTAGCAGTCTCCCTTACTAGCTCTGCTGTAGTTACCCTACTATTCAGTAACTCTTCATTGCCTCCCAGTGCCTGTCTTAACTCTTCCCTGAACTCCACCTCACAATCACCCTTTTTTAACTTCCACCATTTAATCCTTGGCACTGCTTTCACACTCTTCCTCCGCTTCTTGATCACCAACATCATCCTGCAGACCACCATTCTATGCTGCTTAACTACACTTTCCCCAGTCACCACTTTACAGTCTCCAATCTCCTTCAGACTGGCCCTCCTATATAGGATATAATCCACCTGTGTGCATCTTCCTCCACTCTTGTACGTCACCCTATGCTCCTCCTTCTTCTTGAAATACGTATTCACCACAGCCATGTCCATCTTTTTCACAAAATCCACAATCATCTGACCTTCTGCATTCCTCTCCTTAACACCATACCTACCCATCACTTCCTCATCCCCTCTGCTCACTTCACCAACATGCCCATTGAAGTCCGCTCCAATCACTAGTCTCTCACCCTTGGGACACTCACCACCACTTCATCCAACTCACTCCAAAATTTTTCTTTCTCATCCATCGCACACCCAACTGGTAGAGCATATGCACTAACAACATTTATCATTACACCATCAATTTCAAGCTTCATAAACATCACTCTATCAGACACTCTCTTCACCTCCAAAACACTCTTGGCATACTGTTCCATTAGGATAACCCTTACCCCATTTCTTCTGCCATCCACACCATGATAGAACAATTTGAACCTGCCTGCTTTATACTTGGCATTACTTCCCTTCCATCTGGTCTCTTGCACGCACAATATATCAACCTTCCTTCTCTCCAGCATATCAGCTAGCTCTCTCCCTATACCAGTCATACTGCCAACATTCAAAGTTCCTACCCTCAGTACTACACTCCTAACCTTCCTCCTCTTTTCCTGCCTTTGGGCATGCCTTCCCCCTCCTCTTCTTCTTCGGCCAACAGTAGCCCAATTTCTGCCAGCACCCTGTTGGCTAACAGTACTGGTGGCGGTCATTGTTAACCCGGACCTCGACCAATCCGGTATGTAATTATGAAAAGTTCTCCGCATCAGTAATTTTTGGCAGAGGTTTTACGCCGGATGCCCTTACTGATGCAACCCTCCCTATTTATCCGGGTTTGGGAGCAGCACAAAGAAATGCACTGGCTTGTGAATCCCCAGTGGCTGGGTTTTATATATATATATATATATATATATATATATATATATATATATATATATATATATATATATATATAGATACATATATATATATATATATATATATACACATATGTGTGTATGAGGTCCTCAGCATTGTTCAAAGATACAGATGTGAGAAAATGGACAATCTTGGGTTGGGGATTATGTCTTTTCCGAGGGAATGAGCCATCCCAGAGTTAATATACTTAATTAACAGTGGATGCAGGCGGCAAGACCGCTGTAAAATTTTGTTTTTTTTTACTTATTTATAATTTTTAATTTAGGTTTTGGATGTGCCAAGGTTATTGCTTACAGCATCATAGTTGTCTGTTGACATTTGTGCAGATCTAGCAAGATTTTGGATAGGAGAACGGTGAGATTGCTCACCTGCAAGACCCTGTTAAAGCATATGCTCTGGAGTTGCAAAGTAGCATATATATGTTGAAGAGGGTTGAATTCACTCCAGGTGGACTCTTTATAAGTTGATGTTGGAGTTTCATTTTGATGGGAGGTGGTAAGCTCTACTCCATGTTGCTTGGAGAAAGAATAGTTTGAAATGTTTGCACATACTGATATATACCTACACATGCATACCTACATACACACACATATATCTGTCTATCTATCTATATATATATATATATCTATATATGGTTTCACTTTGAAACCTCAAGATACTGAAATATCGAATTTCAGTATATCAAGTCCAAAACAATGAAAGTGCAAAAAAAAATGACAAATCAAAACACTGACAGTAAAAACATCAAAATCTACAGACAAAAAGAATACCCAACCCTCCTGTTAGAAAAATATGTATTAATGTATATGCTTAGTGCTTATTAGAAGCTAAAAGGGTTAACACATTTCATTCTATTTTATGTACAGCTTAGTTTTGTATGAAACTACAAGATGTTTTCTGAAACTGCAAGATGCTCTCCGACCTAGTATTTGCTAGTACAGCAAAATTCATGTTTATGCCTTTTGGAAATTTACTGAGAAGCAGGTGATTATCTGCTAGATCAGGAAAATAATGAATAGAACAATACTGTTTTCTATAATGTTATTGAACTTGAACAATCAGCTCTGTTCGTGTTATGAGAACATGCACAGCTGCAGAAAAGATAGATACAGTTGAACAAAGACTGCTTGAAGAAATGAACTATAATCTATACTTGCTTTGTGTTCAAATTAGCCATAGTACCTTGAATGATAACATTGCATAGTGAGAAGTTGTATCTAACCGGTGGTCTCCAAGGCCACGTTGTTTTTCTTAGGAAGTTTTTTTGTAAACTTGATATGCCAGCAGAAAATCATGGACAAACAGCTGCTATGAAATAATATTGAAAGAACTTGTGATTTATTACGTCAGCTTAGTAGGCAATGTCTTGTAAGAAATGTATAAGAATGGCTTCACTTCCTGAGTCTAGTTAGACAAACTCTGTATTAGCATGTTTTTGTCTCCTTGCTGCAAGATTAAAGTGCCTTAACCTGAACCTGCCGTGTGTTGATCTTTTTGAAGTTGTTTTTCCTTTGACAGATTGGTCCTTCGGACCGGAAACTCTCACTTTGTCTCAGGTCAGATGGGCCAGGTGGCAAGAAACCATACGGGGAAGAGACCACATCGGTTCTTCTGCTCTGAAAGACCTCAGACTGAATTGTCGTTCAAAAGAAGCCAGCCACTGTTCTGATCTGCGACTGGAGGATGAGTTAACGGTTTTTCCTCAAACCAGGCGATCAATCACGGAGGCTCAGGTAAGGTGAGATTTACATTTTTCTGTTTTAGATCAGGGACTTGATTTGTATCATTTGTCAGGAGATTTGTCTTGTACAAGTCAGGGACAGGAAGATTGCAGTCTTGTCATACATCAGGGAAACAGAATAGGTAGGACAGTTATTCTAGATAAACTGTGAAAAAGAGAAATCGTGGTACCATGTGAAAATAAGAAGGGTTACGTAACATTTTAACAGTCAGAACAATATGGGAAATAAGTGCAGAAAAAGTTCCCAAGATCCACCGTTAACTGAAGATGCAAAATATATGCAATTACAGCGTGCCGACAATGTTAGGTACTATACAAAATGGGTTAATAAATATGATTTTGATGGCAAATTAGAAAAATCCTCACTTATTAAACTTGTCAAACAGGTTAAAACTGACGCAAAAGGTCAGGTAAAAAATCAACGTCAATTAGGTATTCCTCAGGCACACAGGTGGATTGAGGAAGCAAACCATAGGGAACAAAAAAGTAATAATTCAAAAGCTATGTTTCTAGATAAAGAGGACAATAATTTGGTAATAGCATCAGCCCTCCACCCCCTCCACTTCCCTTACCAGAATATGAAGTGAGTGGACAAGCTGGTCCACCTCCGCTCTACCCGGCTGTCTCCGTGAAGCCAAGACCGTATGTTAGAGATCCCATTGAGACTAGGTCTCGAACACGTAACTTAAGAGGGGATACTGAGTTATATCAAATGAACAAAAATTCACGAGCTATGAGTGAAGAAGAGATATGTCCGCTCATAGAAGTACCAAATCCTCAGGCAGGACAGGAAGGGCAGGACCCAACTCTCCTGGTATATAGACCGTGGACACTGGAAGACATCCGGAAAGCCACAGAGGGAATTCCCCATCCAAAAGTTAATTTTAGAAAATTCTTAGAAGACTTCTTAGAAGGATTCTTAGAAGGGTATGAGGTTAAGTTATCATGTAAATGGAGAAGAAGTAGAAAAAGTAGTTAAACAAATCGTAGGTCCAGATTGGCACATGATCAGTGGCAACTGGAATTCCCGTGACGCAGAACATAAGCCACTCCTACATAGCAACGCAGAACTGGATAACAGAGTGAAAGGTCTAACAGAGCGAATCTCTGAGAAATGGAAGCCTAGGGCAGACTGGACTTGCATTAATCAATGCATCCAACAGGAAGGTGAAACTGTTGACAGATATTATGCTAGATTATTAGAGTGTTTTAATAACCATTGTGGAATGCAGGTACCTGAAGACCAAACACATGATTCCCCGTATGAGCAGCAACTAAAGAATACATTTTTAAAAGGCAGTATTTTGCCTATAAGCAGCTTTATTACAAAACACATGGTAGACCATCGTCCAAGTAGATTACAGTCACTACCTGAATATGCTAGACATGCCGAAAGGCATTTTAACAGTAAAAAGAAAAAGAAAGCCCAAGTATTTTCTGTAGAAGATGGAGCAGAAGTTTATGTAGTACAGTCCGGGAAAAAGGGCAAGAAAAATGCCCAGGGAAACAAACAATCTGATAAGCGATCAGAGGAGTTTGAAGAGAGAAAGAAATGGGGTGAATGTTTTAAGTGCGGAAAAAAGGGACATTTAGCAAGGGATTGCAAGCAAAACAAGAAGGTAGCCATGGAAATAAAGAGGGTGAGGACTGACTATATGATAGTCAAGAATCACTAGAAGGGAATAACCAAGAAAAGACAAATGCAAATGTGATAGAGGGAGTAGAGAATGTGATAGAAGAAATAGAGGAAGTGCAAGAAATCGCAGATAGTGAAGAAAGTGAAATTCTAGACTTAGCATTATTGAGTCTAGAGCTCTACTTAGCAGACACAAAACCGGAAGTTACATTTCTGGTAGAGGGGAGGGAAGTTAAATTTCTGTGTGACTCAGGGGCATCGCGGACCCTGATACATCCTTCCAAACTACCAGAAAATTCAGAATCATTTGATTACATATTAGTGAAAGCAGCTAATGGACAGCTGTATCGGGAGCCACTCTCCCATAACATAGCAATAACTGACCCTGTTTCAGGGATGACCCAGAAAAGCAAAATTGTTGTTTCTGCAAAATGCTCGGTAAAACTTTTGGGCAGAGATCTTATGCAGATATTTGGCATAGCAGTAGTTCCAACTATGCAGGGTATGGAAGCTCAGTGACAAATGGATACTTTTGTGGTGCGACCAGAGGGCAAAACATTTTATTGGTACAGCCAGGACTTGGTCACGACTGGTCCAGGGGCAGTAACCGAAGAACTGATGAACGTAGCCATCAGTAAGTCCCCCTACCTTGACACTGATAAACAGCATTTGTTGCACTGTACTCTGTATTATTGTAGCACACCAGGACCTGATAAGGAATATGAGCAAGAACTGTTTAGAAACCATGCAAGCAGATTAGTATTACGTCATCTGTACTGGGACACAGAAGGGAACAGTGTAGTTAGCTGTTCATTGCCCCAGGAATTCTTTGCACTCTATAAATCTAATCGATTACCACATGTTAGTTTGACTAAGGACAAGAATGTGAAATGGGCAGACCTTGGAGAAAAAAATCACAAAGTGGGAAAAACAGACGGAGTTATAATTGTCAGAACAGGGAGTACAGAAGCAGAAGTTAAATTGGATAACACAGACACACCCAGCTGTACAATTGCAGTCTAGCGAGGACAGCTGATTAGCACTCTTACTAGAAGAGGAAGAAAATGCCTTATGGAGCATAACTGGAAACTCTCTGGTCAACAAGGAAATCAGATGTAGGACTAATTCGTACAGCAGGACCAGTTACTATCACGCCAAAATCAGCATTTACACCACAAAAGAGACAGTATCCCTTAAGGAAAGATGCAGAAGTAGAAATCAAACCTATAATAGCAGCTTTACTTAAGGAAGGAGTACTGGTAGAATCTCCCGATTCACCATGTAACACACCCTTATTTCCAGTTAGGAAAGCAAATAGAGAATGGTGTATGGTCCAAGATTTACAAGCTGTAAATGACGCAGTAATACCTAGAGCACCTACGGTGCCAGATCCACACACCTTATTGAATGATTTGAAGCCTCAACAGAATTATTTTTCTGTGGTAGATATTAGCAATGCATTCTTTTCGATACCGATACACCCTGACAGCCAACATTGGTTTGCATTCACATTTCAGGGGAAAAGGTATACATACACGTGACTACCACAGGGATATTGTGAAAGTCCAACAATATTCTCACAAGAGATGGCAAGTAACTTGGCAGGATTTAGCCCACCAAGAGGCAGTCAGATTTTACTTTATGTAGACGACATCCTGCTGGCAGCCCCCTCCCAGCAAGAATGCAAAGAAGATACCATAGCATTACTACAATTTCTAGCCACTCAAGGACATAAAGTAAACAAAAACAAGTTGCAGCTTTGGAGAACAGCAGGTTAAATACCTGGGATATGTAATATCCAAAGAAGGCAGAACATTGGATGAAGATAGGAAAATAGCAATTTTACAAGCGCCCAAACCGACTACCAAGAAGGAAATGATGTCCTTCCTGGGTACGACTAATTTCTGTCGGAGTTGGATTCCAAACTATGCCTTGGAGTCTGCTCCACTGACTAACTTGATATACAAGAAGCCTATGGCAGCACAAGATTTATTACAATGGACACCAGAAGCAGAATCAGCTTTCTGCAAACTAAAACAATTGATAGCATCCTCATTAGTTTTAGGATTATCAAACTATCATAAATATTTTTTCCAAACTGTAGATTGTAAACAAGGTTATATGACATCAGTGTTGACACAGCAACATGGGGACAAGCAAAGCCCCATAGCTTACTATTCATCACAGCTGGACCCAGTGGCACGATCCCTGCCCCACTGTGTACAAGCAGTAGTCACAGCTGCAATGGCAGTACAGGCTTCGGCCTCAGTAGTGTTGTTCCACCCTCTCACATTGAGAGTGCCTCATGCAGTCGCGATTATTTTACTGCAAGAAAAAGTAGCATATCTTTCTCCTGCTAGACATCTTTCCTGTATGACTATACTGTTGAGCCAACCTCATACGACAATTGAACGATGTACAACTTTGAATCCATCTACCTTGCTCCCGACCCCTGCGGATGGCACACCACACAGCTACCTGCAGGAGATTGAGCAAAAGACACTGCCTAGAAAAGATCAAATGGATGTTCCCTTGGATGATGCTGAGGTGACATATTACGTGGACGGCTCATGCAGAAGGGGTCCTTCAGGGCAGAACCTAGTGGGGTATGCAGTAGTTTCTGATACTGAGATTTTAGAAGCAAAGTCTTTACCACACAACTTATCTGCACAAGCAGCAGAATTGATTGCCTTGACAAGGGCATGTACCTTGGCAAAGGGTAAATGTGTGAACATTTTTACTGACAGCCAGTACGCTTTTTCTACTGTACATGTTTTTGCGCAACAGTAGAAGAATAGAGGAATGATAACATCTTCTGGTAAACCGTTTTATCATGCGCAGTTTATTTTAGATTTGTTAGAATCTATTCAGTTACCTCAGAAAGTAGCTATTTGTAAATGTGTAGCTCATACCAAGCAACAGGATAGGATTTCAAAAGGTAATGCGAGAGCTGATACAGCTGCAAAGCAGGCAGCTTCAGAAATATTTCTTTTGAGTAAGGAATTACAATCTTCCGAGATTTTAGATTTAAAAATGTTGAAAACAATGCAGACACTTACTACGAAAGTAGAAAAACAGAAATGGATAAAACGAGGAGCAATTCTTGAGAAAAGGCTGTACATCTCCAAAGAAGGAAAACCGATATTGCCGTCTAACTTGTTTAGATATGCAGCTTTGTTGAGCCATGGGCAGTGCCATGTCTCAACAGGGGGGATGGCACAGTTAATGAATCGAGTGTTCACAGCATATGGATTTACAAACTACACAAAAAATTTTTGTGCGGCATGCCATGTTTGTAACAAGCATCATGCACAAGGGGTGTTGAAGCCTAAGCAAGGGAGTTTCCCTGCACCACCGTACCCATTCCATACTATCTGTATGGATTTCATAGAACTGAACAAATGCGAAAATAAGAAGTATTGTCTTTTCATTATAGATATGTTTTCCAAATGGGTGGAAGCTTTTCCGACCAAAAATCCAGATGCAGCTACTGTTGCAAAAGTCCTTGTTAAAGAAATTATTCCTAGATTTGGCATACTGGAAAAGATCTACAGTGACAATGGCACACACTTTGTAAATCAAACTATACAACAGTTGAGCTGATATTTCGGAATTTCCTTAAAGAACCATTGTGCATACCATCCACAATCCGCAGGACTAGTAGAGAGGCATAATGGGGTTTTGAAAAGTAAACTTAGGAAGTTAATTAGTGAGACACAAAAGAATTGGGTGTACTGCCTGCCTCTGTCATTGTTGAGCATGAGAACTGTTCCAAATGCAAAGAGGTTAACTCCTTTTGAAAAATTATTTGGGAGGTCATACTATATACCTCAGTGGAAACCTCTCATGCCTGCAGACCAGGAGGCCGACAGTTCACTCGCAGAATATATGAGACGACTTTTAAGTAATAAACAACTTTTGCAGTTAAATTCTGTTTCAGATAAAGAACAAACCAAACCATCAGAAGCAGCTGTAGTCCCAGGCACATGGGTCTGGGTGAAAGTCATCAAAAAAAAGAATTGGACGTCACCGAAGTGGGAAGGGCCATACCAAGTGCTACTGTCAACACCCACTGCAGTCAAGATCACAGAGCAAGTGTCCTGGAGTCATCTGACGCACTGTAAATTGGTTAAAAACTTTGAACTGGACAAAAAACTTGTTACTGTTACACAAGAACAAAATGACCAGATATGGAGCAAATAGGAATACAGAACAACCTCAGAAGTATTGCATGATCATTCTGTTAACTATACTGATAACATTAATCTTTTTGCTGTGGCCTTTCCTTTTTCCAGCCACACAAGCTGAACTGAATAAACGTGATGCATTACTCATAGACTGGCATCCGAACTTTAACACTTACCAAGCAATTAAATATGTGTATGCTGAAACTTTTAATGTTTCAAATTGCTGGATTTACACAGCCATACCAACAGCATATAGGGGATTGTTAATGACTGCTGTCCCCCTAGGGGTCAATGAGACCTGGGAAAATTTGATTTTTGATACTAGGACTGTGAAATCACAAGACAAAATAGCATTGTACCTGCCTGTTACACAAAAGGGAATTGTATGTTTTTACAAAAATGATACTGTTCAGGTGGGTTGGAGCAATTGTAATGTGACTGTTCCTTACAAGTGTTATACCAAAGCTAATAATGCAGGTTATATTTGTGATACAAACTATGACTCATATTTTGAATCAATGCACAAAACGGTTGATGAAGTACAACATAATCCTGTTCTTTTTAAACAACTATCTATCATTGATAAGAAAATGTTTCATGCAGAGCAAGTATATATTAATACTAAAGTAGAGAATTGTTATTTTGTGTGTGAGAAAAAAGCATACAAATGGTTACCTGAAAATTGGTCCGGCAGTTGTTTTTTGGGTTATCTGGTTCTGGCCATACGACACACTGCAGTTTTGCCTCAGGGAAGAATTCGAAATGTCAGAGAGGTCACCAAGAAACCTGGAAATCCAATCAAGAGACCTGAGAATCCAGTGGGACGAATCGAAGCAGGCTGGAGAAACCATAACTCCATGAAAAATAAAGATAAACTGACACACATGGACTTGAATGACACTATTATATCATGGGCAGGTATAGCCCCTGCATATGGCACAGTAAAATCGATTTGGGAGATGAGAAAACTGTGCAAACTTCTCGAAGTAATGAGTAATGCAACTTTTTCTGCTCTTGAATTAGTAACTGATGAACTGAACGCTATGAGAACTGTGGTGCTTCAAAACCGCATGGTTCTCGACTTCACCCTAGCGGCGAAAGGTGGTATGTGTGCTTTAATAAAAGAGGAGTGCTGTTCGTATATTCCTGACAACCAGCATGAGATAAACGACCATCTTGAGGTGATTCAGCAAGTGTCGGCCATGAGCAAACCAGGCCCAAACCCACTGACGGATTTTTTCCAGAATTTGTTTTGGGGGTGGGGTAGCATCCTAATGAACATCCTGATTGCCATTTGTGTGGGATTACTCCTATTAGGAGTGTGTGTTTGTTGTGGCATTCCCTGAATGAAAAGATTAATTAAAGATTTTATAGACATGTCAGTTTCTGAGACTTTGTATCAAAGTACTGAATTTGAAGAACTGTTGAAAAATTAAACACTTTCATAAGTTTAAACTGAACGACTCTCTTAACTGCAAATTCTGATCGGAAGAGGTTAGGAGAAGAAGCAAACTGTTTATGCTTTTGAAAATAGAATAAAAAGTATTAACGGGGTGAAATGTTAGAAAAATATGTATTAATGTATATGCTTAGTGCTTATTAGAAGCTAAAAGGGTTAACACATTTCATTCTATTTTATTTACAGCTTAGTTTTGTATGAAACTACAAGATGCTTTCTGAAACTGCAAGATGCTCTCTGACCTAGTATTTGCTAGCACAGCAAAATTCATGTTTATGCCTTTTGGAAATTTACTGAGAAGCAGGTGATTATCTGCTAGGTCAGGAAAATAATGAATAGAACAATACTGTTTTCTATAATGTTATTGAACTTGAACAATCAGCTCTGTTCGTGTTATGAGAACATGCACAGCTGCATAAAAGATAGATACAGTTGAACAAAGACTGCTTGAAGAAATGAACTATAATCTGTACTTGCTTTGTGCTCGAATTAGCCATAATACCTTGAATGATAACATTGCATAGTGAGAAGTTGTATCTAACCGGTGGTCTCCAAGGCCACGTTGTTTTTCTTAGGAAGTTTTTTTGTAAACTTGATATGCCAGCAGAAAATCATGGACAAACAGCTGCTATGAAATAATATTGAAAGAACTTGTGATTTATTACATCAGCTTAGTAGGCAATGTCTTGTAAGAAATGTATAAGAATGGCTTCACATCCTGATTCTAGTTAGACAAACTCTGTATTAGCACATTTTTGTCTCCTTGCTGCAAGATTAAAATGCCTTAACCTGAACCTGCCGTGTGTTGATCTTTTTAAAGTTGTTTTTCCTTTGACACCTCCCCCCACATAAACGCACAAAAACAAAAAAAATAACACCTCATAGCACTAACTAACTATATGCAGGGGGCAAGCCCCCCCTGCTCCCTCCCTTGTGGGGGTCTGTGTCCCCCACACCCCTGCTACTTAAATATACCAACTCCAAGGTCGCACTAACACAAGAAAAAAACAAACCTAATGTAATGAACCCTACTCCCCCATTGCATACTGTTATACTCATCTCATAAGAAACATATACACTGCACATATACAAAACACACCACTTTCAAAACTGACATACACACACTCTCACCTACCTACCCTAACTGACTTCTAAAACTTCTCAGAAATGTACACAAACCCTAACAAACTCCAAACCTACCTGAATCTCTGAACACAACCATACATCGGCTGCCATCTTTCCTACCCATACACCACTAAACCTTAAAGTGACAGCATACCAGGAAGAACAGTACACAGCACATCTACTACTGATTCAACAAAGAGCAGATTCGACAATATGCGGTTTCCATCAACTGTACTTTAGTTGTTTTGGTCTCAAGATACTGAAATTCGATATTTCAGTATCTGGAGGTTTCAAAATGAATCCCTATACACACACACACGCACACACACACACACACACACACACACACACACACACACACACACACACACACGTGTGTGTGTGTGTGTGTGTGTGTGTGTGTGTGTGTGTGTGTGTGTGTGTGTGTGTGTGTGTGTGTGTGTGTGTGTGTTTGTTTGTGTGTCTGTAGGTATATGGTCATTTATCCAAATGCACTGTATCAAACCGCGACTGACATAGACATTTTTAAAAATTAATGTACTGAAAGAAATTTTTTAAAAGTTTGCAAAATGAAACAAACAGTTTGTTTTTGCAAACTGATCACTGAAATCACTCCACATATTCTGACATAATTTGTCTGAACAGTGCTAGTGTTACAGAAACACTTTTTCTAAGGGTAGGTGCAGGGACAGGGTTAGAGTTGGAGTTAGCATGCATTAGTAAGGTGGGTAGGGTTGCTTTAACAGAAGGGATAGAATTCTGGGTGTGGTCCTAAGCAATGCAGGAGGTACTGTGGATGTTCAGGTTAAGGCAAAGTTAGCTAACAGTGTTCATGTCACTGTCTTTTTGATTAGGGAGACTGCAAGAATAAAAAGGCAATTATGATTTCTGGAAAGTGGATTATGATGAACTGGGATATCTAGTCATCATGGTTTAGGGTAGTTTGGTGGTTTATTACTTAACCTACACATGCCTTTAGGATGTACAAGGAACTCAGAGCATTTAATGAAAACCCACACTGTGATATGGAGGACATGTACCACAGCTGAGAACTGAACTCGAGAACCATGCAGTGTAAGTAATATATACTGAAGCTGCTCTACAGTGCCACCCAGTCTGAACACAAAACAACATATAAATACTGCCTTTATTGGCCAAATCATTGTAGTGTCTTCACTGGGCTATTGGTCTGTTGGGTTTACAAATAGCTAAGGTAGGACAACTGAGCTACATTGTCTATAATTTGTCTATATTTTCTCACAGCTGCATGTTCGAACTGTCTGTTAATTCTTAAGAATAAGAATACAAGTCCATTCTCAATCACTCTAAATAAGGCCATTACTAATTAACAGATAAGGCAGATACTCTGAACATGAAATAGTTTAGTAACTACTAAAATGATACATTGCAAAGAGCTACTGGTAATCTTATTACTGAATATACAACACAATCACATAGTCAGTAGGTAATCCATTTACATAGAAAGCAGCCATGAAAAACACTTAAATGTATGTGGCCAAACCTAGTTATATAATGTTTTTGTGTTTGGAAAGTATTTTTGTGCAGTAGTATGTGTACAGGATAAGCTCTGCAAAAAAAAAAAAATAAATAAATAAATAAATAAAAACTTCTGCTGGCTGTTCAGTGGCACATAATAATTTAGTGCAGCTACCCACATACCCACATACATAATCCCTAGGATTCAGAAAGGTTTGCTGCAATGTGGAAGTCTTAACTCCATAGGTTTCTGCTTCTCAGAAAGTCTGAGTGACTCAGAGACAGCTTTCCCATCACTGTTTTGTGTTAGCAATGACTACAGCTGTTTTACTGGTGATGCCATATACAAATGCTGCAGTCTGAGAGCATCTAATGCAAAATTAGCATTGTGCTTTACCTCAGAAATGGGGTTGCAGCAGATTGGTTATCAACTTGAATACTCCTAAGGGGGGATTATTGGTAATGCCTCTCCTGTCTATATGCAGACAACTTGCTTATATACAGATCTGATGCCTCCCTCTCCAGAATTAAAATTCAGTTAGAGAATCTTCTTACCCAGCTGTTAATTAACCAGCTTTGCAACATAAAAAAAAACATGTTCTGTAGTACCCAGAGTAAGTAATCTACTGTCCTCCAAAATTGTCAAAGTTTAACATGACAGACCCCATTAATCTCACTACTACCTTCAGATACTAAGAGAGTTGTCTTAGCCCCACCTTCTTCCCAACTTCACTGCTGACAACCATTTATTTATTTATTTTATTTATTTTACATTTGTTGACCGGTTAGTCTAACTGGATACATGTCCATTTTCAGCAGAGGCCCGGGGAGAAAAGCTCCAAACCATCATAAGAATTAACACACTTGTCTTTTCATCTATCAAAAAAATCTCATTTTCTACCCCAGAAAGTAGAGATACAATTATTAAAGGCATTCTACTTATCCATTTAGAATATGAACTACCTTTAATAGATGATGTTTCAAACAAAAATCTATCCACACTGTATTCAATACTGAGTTAAATCTTTAGGTTTACCACCCATTCCCAAACAGAGAGCATCAACATTTCACTCTCTCTCTCTCTCCATACCTATCAACTGTCCAGATTTTTGCATAATGCCCAGATTCTTGCCTCATAATTTTGGTCTATGTCTCATAAAATTGTGTTTTTCTGGCAAATCACTGGCAAATTATTGAGGACTTGAAGTCAGAAAATAATGGCAGACATTTGAGTTTCAGACTTTATGTGCATCAGAAAAATGCATGCTAATGCAAAATGTGCTATTCTATCGCCTTTCTAAGTTTCTAATAGCAATATTTAATGTGTCCCTATTTTTGGGGCTTTGTACCCCCATTATTTGTGACTTTAAGAGGTTGAGAGGTGTGCCTCTCTTTAAAGCAAGATGGTTTTCTATTGAATAAAGAGCACAACTTTTACTTGGCACCTGACTATTTACAATTCTAAATCTTAAAACATTTCTCTTCCTTACAAGCCACCTCACTGTCTGAACTTCTGAACCTCAGCATATCAGCTTCACTCTGTCCTCCCCAACTCTACCTGGTTATTCACCCCCCACAAATATTTTTACTGCACAAACCATAGTTTCTCAATATTGGGTCAAATACTCACCAGCTTCATGGTATTTATTTATTTATTTATTTTACATTTGTTGACCGGGCTAGTCTAGCTGGATATATATCCATTTTCAGTAGAGGCCCAGGGAGAAAAGCTCCACACAAATACAAACAAAAACAAACAAACAAAACAAAAACCTATACAAATAAAAATATATCATTACATGGTAAAAAAGGATTAAAAACCATATGATACAGTGTAACATTTCAGAGATCAAAGACACTTCAGAAAGTTAACATAGAACATAATCTTTCTTATAGAGGTGAATAGCTGCACTCTAGTAAGAGATAAGTACAATAACTTACATCAGACTTGAGGGATTTAAGCAATATATTGAATAAAATTTGGTTTAGTGATAGTCTTAGTTACACAACTAATTATTAAATGTTAGGAAGAAGGTAGAAGAGGAGAAAAACAGGGTATAGGTGTTGATTAGTCAGGTTTACTACAAGGACATAGCCAGTGACTTTGGATATAATTTCTGAGTTTTTGTTTGAAGAGTGGCAATGATGTAGTTAGTGTTATATCATTAGGTAGCAGATTCCAGCTCCTTCCTGCTGTATTAGTAAATAGAGAGTCACCAGCTGTGTTATTAGACTTTGTTAAGCTGGCAATGAGTTTACTAGAAGAGCGAAGGGAGTTGAGATTATTATATGGGATTAAAAGTTTTGAGAGTATAGGGGTATTATTGGGTTGGTACAGTATTTTGTGGGTAATTGTGAGTTGGGGGATTAACAGATGGTTTTGAAATTCCAGCCAGTCTAGTTGTTTCAGGTTAGAACAGTGGTGAGTTCTAAAGGGATTTCCAGTAGTGAATCGGGCAATATTATTGTAGCAAGTTGCAAGTTTGTTAAGGTTAGTTTTCTTAAGGTTAGTAAAAACAGGTGAAGCATACAGAAGAGTTGAGATTAGATGGGAATGAGCGATATTGGCTCTAGCTGATGTGGTTAAGAAAGACTTAATTCTATATAAGGATCCTATTTTTCTGTTGACTATTTTAATGGTGTTGTTAGTATGTTGATCAAAAGAGAGATTATTGTCAATGGTTATTCCTAACAGTTTGGTAGTAGAGTCAGGTGAGATGACAGTGGCATTATTTGAAGAGATTGTGAAGTCTAAGGGGGAGGACCTAGTAGTGGGAGTAAAGAGAAGGAGTTTAGTTTTTTTGGCATTAAGTAGGAGGTAACGTCTGATAAACCACGTTTCTACTGTGTTGAAGATGTTTTGAGTAAGGGAAGAAAGTTCAGTTGGAGAGGTAGCTGAGCAAATAAGGGTGGAGTCATCTGCATATTGAATGCAGGTTGCTTGAGGAATTGCTAAATGGAGATCATTAATGAATAAAGAGAAAAGAAGTGGTCCAAGAATGGAGCCCTGAAGGACACTGATGGTGACAGGTAACAAGGAAGAAATTTGATTTTCCCAGAGAACTGCCTGTTGCCTATTGCTGAGGTAAGATCTGAACCAATTAATGGCTAGGTTATCAAAGGAGAGAGATTCAAGAATGTTAATTAGGATGGAATGGTTAACCATGTCAAAAGCTTTAGAGAGGTCGATGAAGAGAGCAAAAGAGAGAAGGTTGTTGTTGTGGTTTCTATTGATAGTGTCTGTAAAGGATAGGAGGGTGGTGGTAGTACTATGATAAGGCCTAAAGCCATGCTGACAGCTTGCTATTATGTTGTGGAGAGAGAGATACTGTAAAAGTTGTTGGTGAATGCATTTCTCCATAATATTTGCTAAGGGTGATAGGAGAGCAATTGGTCTATAGTTAGAGTAATCGATAGAGTTCCCACCTTTATGTAAAGGGATAATGTGGGAGACTTTCCAGATGTCTGGGATGGTTCCTTCTTGGATTGTCCTATTTATAAGTATAGATATAGGGTATGCAATAACCTTGGCTGCTTTTTGGAGATAAAGAGATGGAAGCTTGTCAGCAGATGGGGTACAAGGCTTCAGTTTATGAATAAGTTTATAGATGAGAGAGGTAGAGATGGGTTGTAGTTTAAAGTTATGGGAGGAGTGTGCTAGGTTGATTGGAAGGTTGGAGTTACCAGTGTTTAGTTGTCTAGCTAGAGATTGTATAGTGTCAGTGAAGAAAGAGTTGAAGGTATTTGCAGTTAGGTGGGGGGTATCTGGATCAGCATCAAGAGGGGTGGGAGTTTTAGAGTTACCTGGGGAAAGCAGTCTATTGATACAAGACCAGAACTTTTTTGGATTATTTTGATGAGTTTGTTGAAGTTTACAGTAGTAGTTTTTTTTGTCAGTAATGATTGCTTTTTTAGTAGTATTTCTAAGCTGGTGGAAATGAAGAAGATCAGAGCTATTTCTATGGCATCTCCATTTGGCCCAGACTTTATTTCTAAGTAGAATTAGATTTTTAGTTTCATTAGAGAGCCATGGAGCTATCTTGGACTTCATTCTGATGGTACGTTTGGGAGCATGTTTGTCAAGAATGGATAAGAAAGTTATATTAAAGTATATTACTGCATTTTCAAGAGGAAGGGATTTTAAGGGGTTCCAGTTGCATTCTCTGAGTTCAGTTAAAATGTTTGGTAGAGGTATAAGTTTAGGACCCCTGGGGGTGTGTGGGAATTGGGGGTAGGGTAGGGGAGCGGAGTGAGCCCACAGGGCGAATGGAGTGGGTAGAAACAATTGAAGGAGAAACTGGAAAGGAGACTATCAGAAATGCAGGTGATTATAGGTAAGAGAGGTATAACATGAAAAGGAAAAGGTCTAGATCATCCAAGTACACCAGCGAAATGACAAAAATAAAGGAGGTTTAAATCAGTGTTTAAGCATAAAATCTTTCTTTTCTCTTGTAATATAAGTCAAAGAGTGATCACTGACATCATCTGGTAGGGTTCCTACTTTGTAAGTTTGTTTAACTTTGTTCATGAGTATCCAATCTAAGATACTCTCTTTTTGATTAGGTTTATTAATTCTTGTTGTTGAGGTGATGGTTTGGGTGAAACCATGGAGGTTGATATGAGAGGTAGGATTTTCAGCATTGATACTTTTCCAGTCTATGTTGAAATCACCTAGGATTTTTGTTTCTTGGGGGTAAGTCGTAGATACCCAGCTGAGAAAGGCTTCTAAAGTGGGTATATTATTACCTGATGGTAAGTAAATACAGATAATGTAAAGGGATTTCTTGATGTTAAATTGGAATTTAGTTATGAGGACTTCTACTTTGCTATCCTGGGTTGGATAAGTTGGAAGGGTGGAGATATTAAGTTCATTCTTAAAAAGAATTGCTACTCCACCGCCTTTACATTTTGATCGGTCAAGTTTCACTATATTATAGCGTTGGGGAGTAATCTCATTGTCTTTTGTATCAGGTTTTAGCCAAGTCTCAGTGAAGCAGAGAATATCAAAGGAATGGATATCTAGGAGGGCATGAAGGTGAGATACTTTATTATTGATGCTTTGAATGTTTAGATGTCCTATTAGGAGGGAATTATTGAGTTTAGGGTTAGTTATTTGAAAAGTAGGGTTGGTAGGGCCAGGGTTGGGGTGGATGTCTCCATCTTATAAGGTGGGATTATTTGGTTTTGTTATTAAGTTGTTTTTTAGATAGGTTTGAAGTTTCAATTTTTTATCGGTGGGTAGGACATGTTTAATGTGGGATAGTCTGTGGTATTTTGGTAGAAGGTAGCTAGGAGTGGAAATAATATTGGAGTGTGTAGTTAGGGGTGCATATGTGCAAGTTGTAGTTTGTTTGTGTGAGTGTTTAAGCTGGACATAGTGCAGATTCTCAAAGGAGGTAAGAAGGTAGGCTGAGAAGAGGGTGGTTAAGAGTAAAACTGAAAGTGTAAGCATGGTTAGAGTATAGGGAGTCATCTTTGTGGAGAAGTAAAGTTGTAACCAGAGAGAAACGAAAGGTAGAGGAAGTGGGATTGCAGGAGAGAATAAATAAGGAACCTGCAAATGTAAGTGAGGGGATAAAAGGATATTTAAATTATGAGTAGAGGGTTAAGAATAGAGGTATTTTAGGGAGAATATTACAGAGAGTAGTAATAGGAGGGTAGGGGTGTGGTTAAATTAAGCGGGAAGGGTGAGTTAAGGGATTGGTTGGTTGAGTTAGGGGGTGTATTTAAGGAGGTATAAGTTTAGGACCCCTGGGAGTGTGTGGGAATTGGGGGTAGGGTAGGGGAGCGGAGTGAGCCCACAGGGCGAATGGAGTGGGTAGAAACAATTGAAGGAGAAACTGGAAAGGAGACTATCAGAAATGCAGGTGATTATAGGTAAGAGAGGTATAACATGAAAAGGAAAAGGTCTAGATCATCCAAGTACACCAGCGAAATGACAAAAATAAAGGAGGTTTAAATCAGTGTTTAAGCATAAGGTGAAAGAGAGGAGGAACAGGTCAAGGGATAGAAAAATAATTAGGCAAGTTTCAGGGGTAAAATAATAAAAAGAAAGGAGACAGACAGAGAGTACTGGCAAGGATGAGGGTGAAGGGGGATAGGAAGACCAATACTAAAATTACAGACGTAGGACAGTTAGAGCAAGAGGGAGCAGCAGTGAAAAAAGGAAGGGATGAGGGTGCCACCTAGTGGATAAAACAGGTATAGATGAAGGAGAGTGGGGAAGCTAACTAGTGAAGAGATAAAGTAAAAACTAATTATAAGAGTAAGAAAGTTATAGGTGCGGAGGTGAGAAGTAGAAGAGAGGCTGTGAAGGAGAGGTACCGGCTGCTAGTGACTCAAGCTCAGGCAAACTGTAAGACCCTTGTAGATATCCAGAACAGAGGCCTAGTATACCAGCAGGACTATGCCCATAACCTACTTTCTTCTTTTCTTGATAGAGGGTACAAAAAGGAGGCAAGCAGATGCAGTCACCGGAGTTTGGGCGGGTTCTTGTGACACCAGATGGGTTTTGGCTTGGGCAGGAATCAGAGCAGATTTGAGCTAGGTACTTTGGGGAGAAGGGAGGCAAGTAAAAAGGAAAAGGAACAGGGTTAGCACGGGTATCAGGCCTGTAAAGTAGTAAAAAATATAACATTAACAATCAGAGAAAGTTAACACAATATTACTCTAACTAACATATATAATCCACTTTACAAGCTACAAAGCAAGGCAGAGTATTTACAAGCCTTTGTTGAGCAAGAGAGCAATTCCTTAAACAACAAAGCAAAACGCTGTAACACAGTGTTGCCCTTATTGATAACTAAAACTAGAGAATATGAATGCAGCTTCTAAACCAATTACAGCAGGAGTTTAACAAATATTGCAGAATAACATGCAAAAAATGAACAAGAGCTAGGTGTAATATAACTGAGAATTAAAAGTGAGTGAGGTCTTCAACATTGACTAGGGGTAATGCCTAAGCAATTTAAGCAGGTACAACGGCACCTTGTGGAAGGCCAGATTAGCTAAGTAAGGCACTAAAATGCTGTGTTTAGTTAAATACAGCTGAGTTTCCTAAGATTTACTTAAGAAGGGGTCCCCCAGCAGTTATCTAAGCTCCACTAGAGTGACAATGTTAACAAAACAAAAACTGCCGTTTCAGCTACTACAAGCGCTTAAGCGCAGGTGAGTAGTAAGGGTTTCTTAAACATTTAGGGAGGCTTCACAAGCGTGGCGGAATAATAGATTGCCGTTAAGGCTATAAAAACTGCTACAACAGAAATTAGACTATGCACCTACCTAGAACTCCTGCAAGTGCAGGAGCGTAGTTAGCTTTCAAAGAGCTAGGTATGGAAAGGACGAAATAACGCCAACCGAGCACTTGGACAAGCTCCACGTGAGTGGCGCAGTTTTACACAGCAATGTAGGCTACAAGGCACATTACCGGCATCAAATAGGACAGACCACCATAAAATAATTCAACACTATTAGAAAAGAGATTCCGTGCTCATTAACAGAAGGAGACACTGCGAAAGATCAATTCCTCAAACAAAAATGCACACTGTAACACAATATTACTCTAACACATACAATCCACTTTAAAAACTGCAGAGCAAAGCAATGTATTTACAAGCCTTTGTTTAGCAAGAGAGCATTTGCCTGTCACTCAATTCAAACAAATATAAATTATAAAAATTAATATTTTACTGGTGGCATGTATGCTCAAGTTGTCAGGTTTGTTGGCAATGCAAGCCAGAACCATGCCAGCCCACAATAATAAATAATAATAGCCCTCTTTTCAGATAAGGAATCTGTTCTTGCTTAACCCCAGGATAAACTATATCCTGAAATTTGAACAAGTACCTGTTCATATCTTATACCTCTTTACCCTCTCTTCTTCATTTCCTTACTTCACTACTTCACTAACGTCCTTACTTCAAGCAATTTCTTTTCCTTGACACCCTTTCTTAATAGATGATAACCCTGTTTTTCTCTCACTTCATATTGCAATTCCTGTTTGTATTTTCTCTAAATATTAAATCATTTAAATCACTGTCATATAAGTTGCATATATTCTTAACCAATGTTTTCACATTATGTCTTATTTGGTATAATTATTTAAATTACAGCATTTCCTTTGCTGCAAAAAAAAAAAAAAAGAAGTGCTTTTATATTGCATTATATTACAATAGTTCCTTTGTCAGAGAAAACAACAATGGAAAAAATAACAACAAGCAGTCCATTAACTGCACATTTATGCATATATAGATGATTGCTCTGTTCATTCTATGTGTGTACGTCTGCTACCTCAAAGACAATACAAAGTTGTGTGCCAAACTCATAGTTAATAGAACTGCCTACACTGAGCCAGAAGATATAGCAAACCTACTGGCTGACAAATTCAAGTCCAACTTTATCCATCTCTCTACCCCTCAACCTTCCCTCAGGAAATACCATCAAAATATAACTCCCCCTGATACCACTAGGGAGCAGGTCCTTAATGCTGTCTCTAAGGCCAAGAACACTGCATCAGTGGACCCAGACACTATCCCGGGATGCCGTCGAAATAGCATAAAACATAACCTATAAAGCCCTCTGGAATTGCTATTTAACTGAAACCTCCAAACAGGCTTCATGCCTCATTACTGGAGAATAGCGACAGCCATCCCTCTTCACAAAGGTGGGCCATCAGCAGACCCTGGAGACTACAGTCTCACTAGTCTCTTATGTAAAGCCATTGAAACAATTATCATGGAAATGATCAGTAATGCCATGGGAAACATCACACTGGACCCAACCCAATTTGTTTTAATTAGGGAAAGGTCATAACTACTCAACTTGGTGGACTTTTTTGAGACGATCACCAAAGCAATGGATTAGGTCAAAATGGTGCACACTGCCTACCTTGACCTGGCCAAGGCATATGACACAATGCCCCACTCAGGCATTGTTGACAAACTTAAGAGGTTAGGTACAAATCCTTATGTTACCCAGTGGATAGCCTGCTGGCTCACACACAGGACCCAGGAAGTTAGACTTGGGGAGTCCATCTCTACAAAGAGGCCATTCACCAGCAGAATCTATCAAGGATTGGTCCTGGGGTCACTTCCTTTTGGCATTGACTTGTCTGAAGTAAAGGAAAACACTAATGTCTTCTGGCTGACTAAATTTGCAAATGATTGCAGATTAGGAGTTGTCATTGAATTACCCACTGAACAAATGTTCTCCAGGAAGGGCTGACATAGACAAACAACTGGTGTCAAAGCCACATACTAAAACTATTTGCCAAGAAATGCATAATAGTATCCTTCAAGAAGTCATCCACCTAGGGTAACTATCATACTGACAACACACTCTTTTAAGAGTTCACCCAGTAGTCAGGGACCTGGAGACACACATGGACAATAATCTAGCCTTTGACATCATGTGTCTACAGTAGTGAGGAAATCATTCTATGTTGTGCAGCTTATAAACAAAGGTATGGCATCTAGGTCCAAATAAATAATTCTTCCATCATATTCAGCATTTCTCAGACTTGTATTGAGTACAGTGTCCTCTTCGGTATGTACCTAACCAGGCATAGGCAGCAGTTGGAAGGTCCACAGAGTTTTTTCACTAAAAGATACAGTGAGTAAATAGCATGCCCTCTGCAGACAACATCAAGGCCCTATCTGTGTATTCTGTCTCCTACAGGCTGTTGAGGGGAGATCTATGCCTGGCATACAGGACATGTTCGGACCTCACTCTGATGGACCCCCTGCATATCTGCAAAACAAACAGCCCCAGAATTACCCATTCTAAAACTTAAACCTTGCCTCTGATATAAATAGAGGATGCTGGAGAGAAAGCTATGCATCCTTGCGATTACCATGTCTCTGGAACAGGCTTTCCATCCATGAGAAGCTGAGTTCCTCTCTAACCCAATTCAACTGTAAGTTGGACAATTGGATGAGGAACAGGAAATTCATCCCTGGTTTGGTACCTATGTCTCTAAAGGACCCTACTCATAAATGTTTCATCTCCCAAGCCCCTGCTTACACTTATAAAGGGTACTAGAACTTGTCAAAGATTTGAGGTGCATGGATAGACTTAAAAAGACTTCTGTGGTCATTAGACTAGTAAACACCTATGAATTTATGGCAATGAAACAAATCCAAGGAAGCAAGGCTGCAAGATGGAATCAGATCTGGCTGAAAATAGTAAAAGCACTATATATAGTCATGATGTGTTAGTTGATTTGCCTTTTTAACATTGCATTGAAGATATCAACAGTACTTCTCTACCGGGAAAATGAAGCTGTGGTCCTCAGTTTCAAAAAAATATGAGAAGAGGGTGTGTCCCATTTATAAAGAGAGAGTGTGTACTTATTGGCTTCCCTGGAAAACCAAATCCAGGGTGATGGAAAGGAGATTTCATCTCTCAGGCAACCCTTTGATTCATATTGAGCAGTGTATATTCCATGCTGGCCATTGACAATGGATGAGCTCATAGCCCATAAAAAAAAAATTCCCCATCATTTATTGGTTAACTCAAAAATATCAACAAAGAATGCAAAAAAAAAAAAAAAATCAAATCCTCCAAAAGTAACTATGAATTGAGATTTACAACCTCTATTTATGACATCAACAACAATAAATCCTTCTTCAGATATGTCAGAAACTTTAAAGTACTGCCTAGCAATGCTCAGAGCTAATAAATAATAATACCTGCTTACCCCCGAGGACATAGACAACATACTAGTGGGAAAATTCAGCAGCTCTAACTTTACTTCCCCATTTCCCCCCAACTTTCTCCAGCTTATTTGCGCACACACACACACACACACACACACACACACACACACACACACACACACACACACACACACACACACACACCACTCCACCTCCAAGCAGGTCCTGAATACTGTCTCCATGGCCAAAAATTCTTGCTCCATGGGTTCTGATAATGTGTCTTCCTGTCAACACCAGACACTGTCTGGCAAAAGTCTGTTCATCCTCAGGCTGTTCTCTGGATTTCTGCCAGAGGAATGGAGAACTGTGGTACTCATTTCACTCCACAACAGAGGATGCACTACTGATCCAGGAAACTATAGTTCTATAATCCTCACCAGCCTTATTTGCAAAGCAAAGCAATGGAACTTATCATTACGGAACTTGTTAACAAGCTAATATGCAGTCTATAAGCTCTGGATCCAAGCCAGCTTGGTTTTGATAATGACAGATTTTGACTCCTGAACCTAGCTGGCTTCTTTGAACATGTCACTGATGTATTAGACTCCAGTAAATTGGTTCATACTGCTTACCTGGAGCTGGCCAAGGCCTTTGATGCCATCCCATATTCTGGCATAATCAACAGGCTAATTGAACTAAATGTTCATATATTAACTGCTTTATAGCAAACTGGCTAACTGACAGAACCCACTCTATTAGTGTGGTAGACATGCTCTCTTTGAAAAGTATAGTTATGAGTAATGTCCCCAAGGAATCTGTCCTAGGACCATTTCTCTTTGGTATTTCATTTTCTGATGTCAAGACTGACATCAATTACCTGTGGCTGACCAAGTCTATAGATAACTGCAAACTTGGAGTTGCCATTAACTCCTCATACAACATCCAAATTCTTCAGGAAGGACTAACAAACACCATTAAGTAGTGTTTGGACCATGGCCTAAAACTATATGCTAAAAAATGCAGGACTGTGTCCTTAGGCAAATCTGAACACCTTTGCACTTACCACATAGGTGACACCTTAGTTGACTCAGTCATTAGGGACATGGACAGTTTCATTGACAACAAACTATCCTTTGATTACCATATATAAACTGTTGTCAGGAAATCCTTTTATCGTGCCAGACTAATCACCAGGGGCATTCCTTCCAGATGTAAGTTATCATCCCTTTCTACTCTACTAATAGAGTATGCTAATACAGTACAATGGCACTTTTGGTATATCCTTGGCTAAGCATATAGGACATGATTTCCTTGAGCTACCCAGACTGCCTCAAAATTCTTTCTTTCTTTTCTATATCCTACAGACTCTTAAGATGCGACCTCTGAATAGCCTACAAAGCCTCAAAGGATCCAGTCCTATGCAATCACATGTGTATCTGCAACTAACAACACCCTCAACACCTTCAACACCCACTCAACAGATATTTACTTCCTCCAGAACATAGGACCTGCTGGCATGATAGGTATATATCCCAGAGAATCCCACTTTTATGGAATAAACTTTTTGGATGTAAAGCAAAGTAGCTCCCTGGTCCTCTTTAATCATAACCTGAATGAATAAATGGGCATAATAAATAAACCCAAGATCTGTCCTATCAAGCCTTCATGGAAATGGATCAAATCCAGTATACATACTCGTAATTTAGGGTAGTGTGGCTGAGCTACTAATGGTCTTCTGGATAAACAGCTTTGTATTTACCTACGTGTGTATGAACTAATAATTAATAAACAAATTGCTGAATTGACTTTAGCCAAAGATGCAGAATGTAATACTATGTTAAAAATTGTTAGTGAAAAAAATGTATTTATTTATTTATTCTTTGTTGATGGGTTAGACCCACTAAGCTGGTAGCCCCTTTTTAGGGGAGACTCTAGGTGATATTTATATAATACATAAATCTGCACGAGCTGCTGAGACATTCCAATCCTGTTATGTCATAAAAATATATGCAGCTATGATCTGCTTATGCTTTGGAAATTAACAGGAAAGCATTTGATTTCTGCTAATGTCATGAAAATAATAGATGTTTCATTTCTACTAATGTCATCAGACTTAACAAAGAGTTATTGATTTTCTGCTTATGTCATGAGAAAATACACAGCTGCAGAAGCTATTGATAATGAAAACAAAGGCTGTTTGAAAATATAAACTGTAATCAGCATTTACTTGTACCTAAGCTTGAAATGTACATTGAAATGCAACACTTATATATTAGAACTGCACAACTGAAGAATAGAAAGTTTGTAGTAGGCTAAAAGATAAGCCCCCAAGGCCAGGTTGTTTTTCTCAAATGTTTCTCATAAATCCAGTCATGTCAGCAGGAAATCCAAGTAACATTTTCTATGTAACACATAGTGAGTTTTAAATCTGAACATGTCAGCAGGAAATCTAGGTAACATTTTCTATAGAACAATACAGAAAGCTGTGTCTAACTATGTCAACCATAGAAAAGTAACATTTCATAGAACTGTATAAAAGAAGCATACTGCTTACTAGTAATTTAGACAAAATCCTGTATCTGCATGTGTTGTCTCCTTGCTGCAAGTAATAAAAGGTGCCATACCTGAACCTTTCCATGAACTGGTCTTTGAAGTTTTTCCCTTTGACAGATTGGTCCTTCGGACTGGAAACCCTCACTTCACCTCGGATCAGACGGGCCGGGTGGTTGAAACCGTACGGGGAAGAAACCAAATCGGTTCTTCTTATTTGAAAAGCCCTCCGACTGAATTGTCGTACAAAAGAGGCCAGCCACTTTCTGATCTGTGACCGAAGGACGGGTCTCCACAAACCGGGTGATCAATCACATAGGCTCAGGTAAGGTGAATCTACTTTTTTCTGTTTTCTGTTTTAGATCAGGGACTAGATTTGTATTGTTTTTGTCAAGACTGTATTTTACAAGTCAGGGACAGAAAAGATTACTGTCTTGTCATAGATCAGAAGAAACAGAATAGGTAGGCAGTCATTCTGAAGAGATTATAACAAAATCCATGATACCATGTTAAAAATAGGAGAAGTTACGTAACGATCAAAAAAGGGTAGAACAAAATGGGTAATAATTGCATAAAAAGACCCCAAAAGCCGCCGTTAATCGAAGACGCAAAATACATGCAGTCGCAGCGCGCTGACAATATTAAATATTATTCAAAATGGGTTAATAAGTACGAATTCGATGGAAAATTAGAAAAAATCTTCACTTATCAAACTTGTTAAACAGCTCAAAACCGATTCCAAAGGTCGAGTAAAAAAGCAATGCAAATTAGGAATTCCTCAAGCACACAGGTGGATTGAGAAAGTAAACCGTAGGGAACAAAAGAACAACAATTCAAAAACAATGTTTTTAGATAAGGAGGACAATAACTTAGTAATAGCATCGGCCCCTCCTCCTCCCTTACCAGAATATGAAGCAAGTGAACAGGTTAGTCCACCCCCATGATATCCTGTTGTCACTGAAAATAGAGACATTGCAAAAGTAAAACCATTTATTAGAGATCTCATTGGGACCAGGTCTCGAACACAGGCAGGTAACTCAAATGAAGGCATTGAGTTATATCAAATGGTTAAGAATTCATGATCTATGAGTGAAGAAGAAATATGCCCACTTATAGAAGTACCTAATCCTTAGGCAGGACAAGACGGTCAGGACCCAACTATTTTAGTGTATAGACCTTGGACTCCGTTAAATATCCGGAAAGCCACTGAGGGAATTCCCCATCCAAAAGTTAATTTTAGAAAGTTCTCAGAAGATTTACAAGGAATGAGGCTGAGTTATAACTTAAACGGAGAAGAGGTAGAAAAAGTAGTTAGACAAATTGTGGGGCCAGATTGGCACATGATTAGTGGCAACTGGAATCCCCGTGATGCTGCACACAGACCCCTCCCACATAGCAGCGCAGAACTAGACAACAGAGTAAAAGGT
This sequence comes from Protopterus annectens, assembly GCF_019279795.1. Lineage (NCBI taxonomy): Eukaryota > Metazoa > Chordata > Ceratodontiformes > Protopteridae > Protopterus > Protopterus annectens. The sequence continues at coordinate 1,702,333,807 of NC_056741.1, read as the reverse complement.
CTTACAGACCGCATCTCTGAAAAATGGAAGCCTAGGGCAGACTGGACTTGCATTAATCAATGCATCCAACAAGAAGGTGAAACTATTATGCCAGATTATTAGAATGTTTTAATAACCACTGTGGAATGCAGGTTCCTGAATATCAAACACAAGATTCCCCATATGAACAGCAGTTAAAGAATGCATTTTTAAAAGGCAGTATTGCACCCATAAGCAGTTTTATTACAAAACACATGGTAGGTCATCGTACAAGCAGGTTACAGTCATTAGTTGAATATGCTAGGCATGCCGAAAGGCATTTCAATAGCAAAAAGAAAAAGCTCAAGTATTTTCTGTAGAAGATGGAGCAGAAGTTTATGTAGTACAGTCTGGGAAAAAGGGCAAGAAAAATGCACAGGGAACAACCAATCTGATCAGTGATCAGAGGACTTTGAAGGGCGAAAGAAAAGGGGTGAATGTTTCAAATGCAGTAAAAAGGGACACTTGGCAATGGATTGCAGAAAAAACAAGAAGGCAACCACGGAAGACAAGGAGGATGAGGACTGACTATATGGTAGTCAGGAATCACTAGAAGGGGATAGCGGAGAAAGGACAAATGAGAATGTAATAGAGGGAGTAGAGGATGTGACAGAAGAAATAGAGGAAGTGCAGGAAGTTACTGACAATGAAGAAAATGAAATATTAGACCTAGCTTTATTGAGCCTGGAGCTCTATTTAGCAGACACGAAGCCAGAAATTACACTCTTGGTAGAAGGGAGGGAGGTTAAATTCTTGTGTGACTCAGGGGCATCATGAACCCTGATACATCCCTCCAAATTGCCAGAAAACTCAGTCACCTGATTACATACTGGTAAAAGCAGCTAATGGACAGCTGTATCGAGAGCCCCTCTCCAGTAACATTGCAATAACTGATCCTGTTTCAGGATTGACTCAGAAAAGCAAAATTGTTGTTTCTGCAAAATGCCCAGTAAACCTCTTGGGCAGAGACCTCATGCAGCTATTTGGTATAGCAGTAGTCCCAACCATGCAGGGTATGGAAGCACAGTGACAAACTGATACCTTTGCAGTGCAATCGGAGGGTGAAATATTTTATTGGTACAGCCAGGACTTGGTTATGACTGGTCCAGGGACTGTGACCAAAGAATTAATGAATGTAGCCATCAGAAAGTTCCCCTCCCTTGACATTGATAAACAACACCTGTTGCACTGTACCCTGTATTATTGTGACACACCAGGACCTGATAAGGAATATGAGCAAGAATTGTTTAAAAATCATGCAAACAGATTGGTATTACGTGATCTGTACTGGGACACAGAAGGGAACAGTGTAGCCAGCTGTTCATTGCCTCAGGAGTTCTTTGCACTCTATAAATCTAATCGACTACCACATGTTAGCTTAACCAAGAACAAAAACATAGAATGGGCAGACCTAGGAGAAAAAGTCATGAGATGGGAGAAACAGACAGAATTAGAATTGTCAGAACAGGGAATACAAATACAGAAGTTGAATTGGATAACTCAGACCCACCCAGCCGTACACTTGCAGTCTAGCAAGTACAGCTGATTAGCACTCCTATTAAAGGAGGAAGAGAATGCCTTACAGAATATACCAGAAACTCTCTGGTCAACAGGAAAGTCAGATGTAGGACTTATTCGTACAGCGGGGCCAGTTACTATCATGCCAAAATCAGCATTTAGACCACAGAAAAGACAGTATCCCTTAAGAAAAGATGCAGAGGCAGGAATCAAACCTATCATAGCAGCTTTACTTAAGGAAGAGGTGCTGGTGGAATCTCCTGATTCACCATGTAACACACCCGTATTTCCTGTTAAAAAAACAAATGGAGAATGGCAGTATGGTCCAAGATTTACAAGCTGTAAATGACGCAGTAATACCAAGGGCACCTACGGTGCCAGACCCACACACACTGTTGAATGATTTAAAACCTCAACAGAAGTATTTTTCTGTGGTAGATATCAGCAATGCATTATTTTCGATAGTGATACACCCTGACAGCCAGTATTGGTTTGCATTCACATTTCAGGGAAAAAGGTATACATATACGCGACTACCACAGGGATATTGTGAAAGTCCAGCAATATTCTCACAAGAAATGGCAAGCAACTTGGCGGGATTTACCCCACCAATAGGCAGTCAGATTTTACTTTATGTTGATGACATCCTGCTGGTAGCCCCCACCCAGCAAGATTGTAAAGAAGATACCATAGCGCTATTACGATTCTTAGCCACTGAAGGACATAAGGTAAATAAAAATAAACTGCAGCTTTGGAAAAAACAAGTCAAATACCTAGGATATGTAATATCCAAGGAAGGTAGAACATTAGATGAGGACAGAAAAGTAGCAATTTTGCAAGCACCAAAACCCACTACCAAGAAGGAAATGATGTCCTTCCTGGGTACAACTCATTTTTGCTGGAGCTGGATTCCAAACTATGCCTTGGAATCAGCACCTCTGACTGACCTGATATATAAAAAGCCTATGTCAGCACAGGATTTGTTACAATGGACACCAGAGGCAGAATCTGCTTTCTGCAAAGTGAAACAGTTAATAGCGTCCTCATTTGTTCTGGGATTACCAAACTACCATAAATGTTTTTTTCCAAACTGTAGATTGTAAGCAAGGTTATATGACATCAGTGTTAACACAACAGCATGGGGACAAGCAACGCCCCATTGCTTACTATTCATCACATCTAGACCCAGTGGCACGGTCCTTACCTCACTGTGTACAAGCAGTAGTTGCAGTTGCAATGGTAGTACAGGCTTCGGCCTCAGTAGTTTTATTCCACCCTCTCACTCTGAGAGTGCCTCATGCAGTCGCGATTATTTTACTGCAAGAGAAGGTAGCATATCTTTCCCCTGCTAGGGATCTTTCCTGTACGACTATATTGTTGAGCCAACCTCACATGACAATTGAACAATGCATGACTTTGAACCCTTCTACCTTGCTCCCAACCCCTGCAGACGGCACACCACACTGCTGCCTGCAGGTGATTGAGCAAAATACACTACCTAGAAAAGATCTCACGGATGTCCCCTTGGATGATGCCGAGGTGACATACTACGTGGATGGCTCGTGCAAAAGGGGTCCTGCAGGACAGAACCTAGTAGGATATGCAGTAGTTTCTGACACTGAGATTATAGAAGCAAAACTTTACCACACAACTTATCTGCACAGGCAGCAGAATTGATTATCTTGACGCGGGCATGTACCTTAGCAAAGGGTAAAAGTGTAAACATTTTTACTGACAGCCAGTACACTTTTTCTACTGTACATGTTTTTGCGCAACAGTGGAAAAACCGAGGAATGATAACATCTACTGGCAAACCTATCAATCATGCACAGTTTATTTTAGATCTTTTAGAATCTATTCAGTTACCTCAGAAAGTAGCTATTTGTAAATGCACAGCTCATACCAAGCAACAAGATAGGATTTCAAAAGGTAATGCGAGAGCTGATACAGCCGCAAAACAAGCAGTTTCAGAAGTATTTCTTTTAAATGAGGAACTACAACCCTCTGAGATTTTAGACTTAGAAATGTTAAAAACAATGCAGACACTCACTATGCAAGCTGAAAAACAAAGATGGGTAAAACGAGGAGCAATTATCTAAAATGGGCTGTACATCTCTAAAGAAGGGAAACCGATACTACCATCTAATTTGTTTAGATATGCAGCTTTGTTGAGCCTTGGGCAGTGCCATGTCTCAACAGGGGGGGATGGCACAGCTGGTGAGCCAGGTGTTCACAATGTACGGATTTACAAACTACTCTAAAAAATTTTGTTTGATGTGCCAAATTTGTAACAAACATCATGCACAACGGGCATTAAAGCCCAAGCAAGGGAGTTTCCCTACACCACCATATCCGTTTCACACTATCTGTATGGATTTCATAGAATTGAACAAATGTGAAAATAAGAAGTTTTGTCTTGTCATTGTTTTCCAGATGGGTGGAAGCATTTCCAACTAAAATCCAGACACAGCCACAGTAGCAAAAGTTCTTGTCAAAGAAATCATCCCTAGATTCGGCATTCCAGAAAGGATCTACAGTGACAACGGTACACACTTTGTAAACCAAACCATACAGCAGTTAAGTAAGCATTTTGGTATTTCTTTAAAAAATCATTGTGCATACCATCTGCAATCTGCAGGGCTAGTTGAGAGGCATAATGGAATATTAAAGAATAAATTAAGAAAGTTAATAGCAGAAACAGGAAAGAATTGGGTGTATTGTCTGCCCCTGGCACTGTTGAGCATGAGACCTGTTCTGACTGCAAAAGGATTGCCTCCTTTTCAAAAACTGTTTGGAAGGGCTTATTATACACCTCAGTGGAAACTTCTCATGCCCGCAGACCAGGAAGCTGACTATACACTAGCTGAATATATGAGAAATTTGTTGAATTCTAAACATCTGTTGCAGTCAAATTCTGTTTCAGATAAAGAACAAACCGAAACATCGGAAGTGGCAGTGATCCCAGGGAACTGGGTGTGGATAAAGGCCATAAAAAAGAAAAATTGGCCATCACCAAAGTGGGAAGGTCCATACCAGGTGCTTCTTTCGACACCCACTGCAGTCAAAATCACAGAGCGAGCCACGTGGATCCACCTGACACACTGCAAATTAGTTAAGAACTTTGAACTGGACAAAAATCTTACCTCTCCATCGGGTCCCTCAGTACAAAGTCTGGCTACAAAGGGGGGGTCAGATCAATAGGACTGATCCATCTCAAACCCAGTGAAGAAACCATCGGTGCTGAAGGTCCTATTAGGGCAGAGAGTAAGATCACACATCAAAAGCAAAAATGATAAAATCCAGAAAAATCCAAATAAAACTCGGAAGAGTCAGAGAAAACAGGAATGCAGAACAACCATTTCCTCAGAAGTATTGCATAATCATCCTATTAACTGTACTAGTGACAATAATCTTTTTGTTGTGGCCATTCTTTTTCCCTGCCACACAAACTGAACTGAATAAACGTGGAGAGTTGCACGTAGAGTGGCACCCAAACTTCAACACTTACCAGGCAATCAAATATGTGTATGCTGAGACCTTCAATGTTTCGAATTGCTGGATTTGTACAGCTTTGCCAACAGCATACGGGGGATTACTATTAACTTCAGTCCCCCTAGGAGTCAATGAGACCTGGGAAAACCTGATTCATGATACATCAAGTATTACATCACAAGATAAAGTAGCATTGCACTTGTCTGTTCAACAAAAGGGAACTGTGTGTTTTTACAAGAATGATACGGTTCAGGTGGGTTGGAGCAATTGCAATGTGACTGTTCCTTATAGATGCTACACTAAATCTGATAATACCAGATCTTATTGCAATACAAACTATGATTCATTTTTTGAATTGATGCACAAAACAATTGAGGAAGTAAAACATGATTCTGTTCTCTACAAACAACTGTCTGTAATTGACAGAAAAATGTTTCACGCAGGACAAGTGTATGTTCATAGTAAAGTTACTACCAAAGTAGAGGACTGTTATTTTGTATGTGGTAGGAAAGCATACAAATGGTTACCTGAGAATTGGTCCGGCAGTTGTTTTTTGGGCTACCTGGTTCCGGCCATAAGACACACAGCAGCTTTACCTCAAGGGAAAATTTGGAATGTTCGAGAAATCATCAAGAAACCTGTCAATCCAATGAGGCAAATCAATGCGCGCTGGAAAAACCATCATGCTGTGGGCGTTGGACTGACACACATGGACTTGAGTGATACTGTTATATCGTGGGCAGGCATAACACCAGCATATGGAGCAACAAAATAGATCTGGGAGCTGAGAAAACTGTCTAAACTTCTCGAAGTAATGAGTAATGTGACCTTTTCCACCCTAGAACAGGTAATTGATGAACTTGATGCCATGAGAACTGTAGTGCTTCAAAACCGCATGGCTCTCGACTTCACCCTAGCGGCAAAAGGAGGTACTTGAGTGATGTTCGTATATTCCTGACCACAAACATGAGATAGACAATCACCTTGAGGTAATTCAGCAGGTGTCGGCTATGACCAAACCAGAACCAAATCCATTGACAGACTTTTTCCAGAGATTGTTTGGGGGGTGGGGCAGTATCCTGATGAACATCCTGATTGCCATCTGTGTAGGAATGATCCTACTGATGTTATGTGTTTGCTGCTGCATCCCCTGCATGAAAAGACTGATTAAAGACTTTATAGACATGTCAGTTTCAGAAACCTTATACCAAGGTGCTGAACTTGAAGAATTGTTGAAAAATTGAAAATGCTTTCATAAGTTTAAACTGAATGACTCTCTTAACTGCAAATCCTGAGAAGGAAGAGGTTAGGGGAAGAAAACCTGTTTATGCTTATTTTGAAAGTAGAATAAAAGTATTAAAAGGGGGGAAATGTCAGAAAAATATGTATTAGTAATATGCTTAGTGCATTGAAGGTTTAAAAAGGGTTAACACATTTATTCTATTTCACACTGCATAAATCTGCACGAGCTGCTGAGACATTCCAATCCTGTTAAGTCATAAAAATATGTGCAGTTATGATCTGCTTATGCTTTGGAAATTAACAGGAAAGCATTTGATTTCTGCTAATGTCATGAAAATAATAATAGATGTTTCATTTCTACTAGTGTCATGAGACTTAACAAAGAGTTACTGATTTTCTGCTTATGCTATGAGAAAATACACAGCTGCAGAAGCTATTGATAATGAAAACAAAGGCTGTTTGAAAATATAAAATGTAATCAGCATTTAATTGTACCTAAGCTAGAAATGTACCTTGAAAAGTAACACATATATATTAGAACTGCACAATTGAAGAATAGAAAGTTTGTAGTAGGCTAAAAAATAAGCCCCGAAGGCCAGGTTGTTTTTCTCAAATGTTTCTCATAAATCCAGTCATGTCAGCAGGAAATCCAAGTAACATTTTCTATGTAACACATAGTGAGTTTTAAATCTGAACATGTCAGCAGGAAATCTAGGTAACATTTTCTATAGAACAATACAACCATAGAAAAGTAACATTTCATAGAACTGTATAAAAGAAGCATACTACTCACTAGTAATTTGGACAACATCCTGTATCTGCATGTTTTGTGTCCTTGCTGCAAGTAATAAAAGGTGCCATACCTGAACCTTACGTGAATTGGTCTTTGAAGTTTTTTCCTTTGACAGTATTCTATAGGGAAAAGGGTGAAAGAAAAGGGAAGTTTAAAGTGTAATTGTGAAAAAATAAATAAAAAAGATAAAGCATAAAGATAGAAGGAGATAATCTTACAGGAAGCTGAAAATTGTATCTATAAATGTTAATAGTATAAAGAATATTAAAAGAAGGTTATGTGTTTTGCAATGCTGTACATTACTTGATATGCATGTAATCATATTAGAAAATTTGGGAATATTAACAGAATAGGAAAGGTTACAAACATAAGAGTTATGGTGTGGAAACATCATTTGGAATATGGGCAAAGATACATGTTCAGGGATTGGTGTGTTATGCAGTGAAACAGTAAAAGTTTTAGATCATACTATAATAGAATTAGGTAGAACAGTGATGATAGACATAAGGTGGAAAAAATATATAAAATTATTGCAATCTATGCATATGTTACAAAGAAAAAAAGACAGGCAATGTTTAAAAAAATTCTAAACTATCTAGGAGTGACTATGGAAATAATTTTAGTGAGCGACTTTAATTGTGATTTAAGAAAAAGAAAGAAAGAGGGAAATGATGTTAGGAAGGTATATGAAATAATGAAAAGTGGAAAGACTTATTTATGGGATAACAAACATTGGACATATAAAAGACATGAGATAAAAACAGAAATTGATTATTTTATAATATCCAATAGTTTGAAAATTGTACAAGAAGGAATAAAGGAAACAGGCTTCTTGGATCATCTAGACATAAGATTAGGTAAAGATATTTAAGAGATTTAATGAAAAAGATGTAGATGAGGAAGATAGAAGGAAGATTGATCAGTTATGGAAAGATCATCCAGATATGAAAATTTTCGTGAAGACTGAATGATTTGGTGGATATGTTTTAAAGAAAAATATATAAAAAAAGTTTTTTGGAATGCGAGGCTGTGAGGAGAAGGAAAGAAAAAACTGAAATACAGGCAATTGAGTTAGGAAGTGTTTAGAAAGGTGTTTAAATAAGACATGTTTTATGAAAAAGGCGAAAAAGATATATGAAATTAATCAGGAGAAGATTAAAAAATGATGTATAAAATAAGGTATTATATAAAACAGAAAAAAAAAAAAGAATTGGTTTCATATTTATATAAGATAGTGAGAGAAAATGAGAGAATAATAAGGGGATTGAAGAATAATGAAGGCGAGAGTGTGAATACACATAAAGAAATTATATGAAGTAATAAAGAAGTATATAGAGAATACATTTGAACAAAGGAGATAAAAAGAGGCAGAATATAAAGTTAAAAAATGAGTAAAGAATATAGCAAGAATATGGAAAATATAAATGTAGAAGAGCTTAAAGAAAATCTAAAAGAATTAAATATTGAAAAAGTTACAGGAATGGACATAATTTAGTATTATATGTATTATAATATGAAAGAATGACAAAAGTGTATTTTGTGGAAGTATTAAATGAATGGATAGAAAAAGAAATAGTAGTAAAAAACATATATACTGGGGCCATGAACTTTATATGGAAAAAAAGAGAAAAAGGGGATATAAGAAATTGAAGACCAGAAGTACTGAAGAATACAGATTATAAGATATTTATGAGAATAATAGGAAAAAGACTGGGAATAGAGTAAACAAATTGCTTGATTATATGATTTTTGGTAAGAAAGGGAAAGGAATTCAAGATCTATTATGGATATTGAGAGAAGTAATAGATGATAATGGATAATAATATAAATAAAAATGTGGAAACTAAAGTTATGGTATGAGATGTCAGTAAAGCATTTGACATGATACAATATGATGGTTTATGGGACATATTATGAAATTATAAGTGATAAAATAATAAAAGCAATTATGTTAGCATATGAGAATATTAATGTGAGAGCGATATTGAATGTATGGTTAGGTGAAGAAATAAAAATAAAGTGTGGGATAGGACAGGGATGCCCAGCTAACAGCATTTTATTGGTGTTAGTTATGAATGTGGTTGTTAATAAAATGAATAGAGTGTTGAAAATAGCAAGATATAAAATAACAGCAGGTGTACAAATTCCAATAATATTTACTTACGCGTATGATATGGTTTTAAATACTAATAAAAAGGACTGGATGGAAGAGGGAATTGGAAAATTAAATCAGTATTTAAACATGCTTGGTTTATGTAGTAATAAAGAAAGAAGTAAAGGGGTTGGGTATATGGGTAACTTAGAAGGTATTCAGTTTAATGATGAGGGTATTGATATTTTGGTGATTATATTTGGAACAAATATACATAAAGAAAAACAGTGGAAGAAAATTATACAAAAAATTAAGAGATATGTATGTTTTGGAAGTCATATAAACTGTCATATAAGAAAAAAAGTATATTTAATAAATTCTATTCTGTTGGCTGAAATAGCTTACTTACCAAGTGTATATATGTTTCTGTCTAAGTATGAAAAACATTTATTGTTGATTGTATTCTCATTTATATGGAGATCAAGACAGAATCCAATTAGAAAAAGAATTTTGCATGTTAAGGAAGAGGAAGGAGGATTAGGGTTAATTAACCTTATTGTTCATGAAGCTTCTTTGAACCTTTATCAAGCATTGGTAGGATGAAAAAAAGAAATCGGAATTTAATAGATGTCATGATGAACGTTAAATATAAAGATGCTTGAGAGAGAATAAAATCTAGAAAAAGATGGAAAAATAACATAAATGAAGATATAGAAGAGTATCAGAATAAAATCTTTGCATGGAAACTGAATATAAATAATATAGGAAAAACAGTAAAGAATTGTACTTAAATATAATGAATGAACAATTTTATATTTACCCACAGAAGCATTTAGAAACTGAAAAAAAGAAATGCAATTAAAATAAGACTTGTATGGTGTAAAAATTTATGAATGTAAGGATTTTATGTGGAGGTTGACAATAAGTAAATTACCTGTTAAAGCAAATATGCCTTACAAAAGAATACCAGAGAGGGTGTATAATTATTTTGGGGAAAGTTGAAACAACAGAACATTTTTTTAATTGTTTGAGAGCTAGAGAATTGTTGGAGAAATTATGTGAAAATAAAATACTTTAAAGTTTTAAAAGTGTAGAAGATGTAAATATGAATTTGTTAGAATATTAATATAAAATGAAAAGAGGTGAAGGAAATTGATAAAAAAAGTTTCATATGTTATGGACAATATGGAATGAGAGATTCAATGAAATTAAATTTAATGGGAAATGGAAGTTATCTGAAATTTTGAATAACATACATTTTTGGTTGTGGAAAAAGAGGTGGGGTGAAATTATTAAAGTATATGGGACTGTATTATATTGTAGATGGAAAATGTAAATAATGTATAGTATGTAAATAATGTATGTAAGTTATGACAATTAATAAATAATCCCTACTCTTTTTGATAGATGCCATGGAATCTTTCAAACCATCTGAAATGCCACCACCTCAAGCAGATGGGGCCTTGGTTTTATGTCTCATCCAAAGATCAAAACAACTGATCTACCTACTATACGAATACTGCCCACAGCCTTCTGCACCAAAGGTGAGTATGCTACCTGTTGCACCACTAACAATGTCAAGCATTATCACAGAAAAGCAGAATGTTAACATATTTACAACCTTAAGCAGAGCAACTGGGTCAAAATATATTGAAATAGGTAATAAATATAAAATACATAAGATCCTGTTTCAAATACTAGTACTGATTTGTGAAGTTAATTCACTAGATATTGTGGATTGTTTTGCTTTGTGAAACTTCTTCAAAGTGTACAGTCTCAGCATAAATACATTCACAAATAGTCACAGTCCAAGCCATCTGAAATGCTACATCTCAGCATCACCATATCCATAGTAAAAACTCTAAACAATGGTGGAAACAAGCCCAAGGTTACACCCTTGCTCAAAATGGCAAAAAAAAAAAAAAAATTGGAAAGGAATAGATAGGAAAGTCAGTGCACAGTTGTATAAAAACAGGTTGCAACAGAAAGCACTAAATAAAGAAAAGAAAATATGAAGAATACAGCCAGATGGAAAGGCAGGAAAACTGTAACGAGCATAATTATACTAAGAAGTACAGAGAATTTGTGGTGCGGCCACATTTTGATTAAGATTTGAGGCATTCTGACGCAAATGGCAAAGGACAGGTGAATTTAAACTAAAATATGAAAGGTTAATAATAGCAATTCAGGGTGGTGGATAATGTACACATTGGTTCACAAAATCTATAGAAAAAAATAGAGATACAGACAGTGTAGGTTGTGGTGCACAGCATTAGAAACAGCTGCACATCTTATCCCTACATGTGAAAAACGTATGTCTGTATACTGAAAAGCAGAACAGTGTGGCAAGACTGTTACATTAGGGAGTATGCAAACACTACAACATACTGGTAGCAGAGAAGCATTGGAAACATGAACCACAAAGAATTACCAAAATTAAGAAGTGATGATCACATGATAAAAGTGGCACTAATTCAAATATCTAACAATGGAAGTGTTGTGTGTATTGAGAGACATAAATCTATAAAATATCAGGGCATTCAAAGAGAAACAATAGGGGTCCGAATGCAGAGATGATAAAATCAGCAAACAAAGGAGAGTAGTATTGCTGCAAATTAATTCATTTTCAAGTCTTGGTGAGTATCTTTACAAGGTGGACCCTGATTTTGTAAAATCTCATCAAGATGATATATATATATATATATATATATATATATATATATATATATATATATATATATATATATATATATATATATATATGTTTTTTTTTCATATATATGTGCTTTACATAGCACATATCATGGACAGAGATAGGTAAAAAAAGACAGCTGGGTGCACAAGTCCCAGGATAAAAAATTGTCCAATCCTAGTATGTGCATTGGAGCCAGGGCTGGAAAAAATAACAGAGCAGAATCCTCAAGACACAGAAACATTCTTACAATGCTCAGGTCAGGCTCAGGGCATAAGATGCTCCCCAACACAAAAATTGACAAGCCAAAAAGGAGCCATAAATATAACAGAGTGGACAACTAAGAATAGGAAAGAAATTATGTATTGTTACTATTATGCAAGAAGCCCAGGATGTCCAGATAGAAGACATTCAAAATGATTAAGAGAGACATTAGATGGAAAGAAAAATACTTGCACAATAAAAGTGTCAAAAGCTTCAAATGCAAATATGTGTTTATTAATACAGCAGATCCATGAAAAACATTATATAAACCAAGAAAGTCTGGGCTATTTGGAAAAAGAAGTGATTGAAGAAGTGTGTAAATATAAAAAAAAACAAAACCTAGACATTTCTGAATGGTATAAAAAAACAAACATAGACATAGGAAAGTCAAGAAAGAGAATCTGATATGGTTCAATATTTATGCAAAGAAGAAAGCCAAACTAACCAATACAAAAAAATAAGAAAGCTAAAGGGAAAAGTAGAAAAGAGGAATAGTAATGGCAAAGTTAAAGAAATAGAAACTGAAGTTATGATTACCTGTAAAGTTAAGGATTTAATGTAGAAAATCCAAGTCTAGTAATGTCACAGCAAAATGGAACAATGCACCCCAAAATTAAGGAGAAACATATGGAACAGGAAGCATCTGATCACTTGCCACATGAAGATAGTCTGGAGCCTTCATTAGGAAACCAGAACAAAGGTTCAGCTTAAACTGCACAGCAAGGGAAGTATCAGGAAATGGTGGCAACTCTGACACAGTTAGTGTTGTTGAGTGATGTGCAGTGAGCTCTCACATGAAAGAACAATGGATTATGCAGGATATTCTGTAACTTTCTGTAGAATGCCCACAGGAAATGGAGAACAAAGAATGTGTCTTCAGTTTAGAAGAATATAATCTAAGGGAAGAGTTGCTTGATTTAATAGAGATGGATAGACATTAAGATTGCTGAAAGAAACATGAAAAAACGTCAATAAGACACAAAATGTTAAAAGTTGAATAAAACAAATGAACACAGTAATCAAGATTATTAATAGAAATCATAACAGAAGTGAATAGGATCTATTACTGTACAGCTAAACTAATAATGGATAAATTCTTACCAGAAAAACACAGGCAATAAGAGAAAGGAATAGACAAAATCAAATGCCATCATGGAAGTATTGAATAGAGAAAACTCTAAAACAATTAAGATAAGAATTTTCACTGTTAGGAAGAGTATAGAAGATATAGATATAGAATATCAACAAAAATACTTAGAAAGATAGACGTGATAAAAGCTAAGTGTAGTATCAGAAGAGACAAGGATCTATCGTACACTACTGCAATTAATAAACTAAAGACATCAGCACAGGCATAAAGAAGATATGCAGATAAATATAGAGGAATAGTACAAAATAAGTAATTCACTGATGACCCAAAAAAGTTTTATAGAGAATTGGGAAGCAAAGCAAAAAAAAAAAAAAAAAGAAAGAAAATAAATCGACACATTTCAGATAAATATCTATAAAGACTCTGTGGAATATAACAAAGATGCTGAATGGATAGAAGAAGTAAAAGAAAGAATAGAAGTTCAAAATGTACATGTATGAAATGGAATGAAGTAACAGCCAAAGAAATTGAAACAAAATTAAGAAAATCTCATAATTAAAAAGCCTGAAGCCTAAATGTAGTACTGCACTTCTGGCCAAAAGTATAAACATCTTTACATGAATATTTAGCCTTGAATAACAGCTACTTATATATATATATATATATATATATATATATATATATATATATATATATATATATATGCATCCCAAACAGACACCAACCTGGTTAACAGGAAAAACCATACTCTTCCTTAAGATTGAATCTGTAACCTATCCTAAAAACTATAGTCCAATAATTTGCCTTCTGATGATGTATAAGGTATACACTGGAACGTATGCCATCAGAGCTTATGGTTATTTGGAAGAAAACTCAATCATGGCAATAGAAAAAAAAACATAATAAAAGAAAGTCATATGGAGCAAAGGATCATTTGTTACTAAATTAAGTCATAATGGAGAATTGGGATTGGTTGGAAGAATCTAAGTATGGCATGGCTAGACTACAAAACAACATTTTACAGTATCCCACATTCATGGATAAAACACTGATTACAGATATATAAGATACACCCTACACTGATTGATTACATTACAGCAACCAAGAAACAGCAGCAAACCACTTTGCAGCTAAGCCATGATAAGGGACAAATTATTATCTCAGGGATAATAACTCAGATGGGGATATTCCAGTGTGACTCTTTGTCAATGCTGCACTTTTATCTTGCATTGAACCCATTAAGCTGTCTACTTAACAGATTAAGTAATGGTTACAATTTGACTCCCAGAAAACAACAAAGTTCCAGAAAATCTTCCTTTAGTGGATGATTTAAAACTGTATAAATCATAAGATGAGGGGCTGAAAGCACAAATGCAAGGGGTCAAAACTCTCAGATGATATAAGAATGACATTTGGTCTTGATAAATGTACAAAGGCAACATTTAAAGCAGGAAAACGGCAGCACAATGAAAATATCAGTTTGGGGAAAGAATGTGATATAAAGGAACTTTTACATGAGGAAGTATATAAATATTTGGGAATTGATAAAGGATTGACAATAAAATGTGAATAAATGCAAATAAAACTCAGTAAAGAATATTTTAAAAGACTAAAATTAATACTGAAAATAGCCCTAACATCTAGGAAGAAAGTCCAAGCTATAAACCAATTAGATCTTCCTGTTCCAACTTACAGTTTTGGGGTGATTGAATTACCCCAAAATGTATTGGATCAGTTGGACAGAAAACAAGAAAATGCTTCACACTTATCAAATGGTATATAAAAATCAGGGTAGACAAAGATTATATATTCCTAGTTCTGAAGGAGTCATGTGCCTCATCGCTATTGATTATATGTATAGATCTGCAATAAATAACCAATGGCTCAACTAACAGCCCAACACTCTGGCCAAACAGTTTAAAATAATAAAATAAACTATTTTTAAGTAAAACATAAGTAAAATTTAATAAATCAGACCCAAGCGCTGTCATCCCATGCATTCAAGAGACTTCTTCAGAACAACATTCCTTTTCTCAATCTAAATTTAAATAACACTCATAATTAATCCATTAATTAACATATTAAACATCCACTTATGTAATAATAATAATCTATGCAACAATCCTTTTGAAAAAAATCTAAAAATGCTCATGAAATCACAGCATTGTATGATTTGATGAATAAAATTAAAATAATTAAAAGAATAAAAAATACATATTCAACAAGAAGAGCAACTATATAATGGGATGAGTAAGGAACACAAATTAAAATCCATATCCATACCAAGGGTTAGATTTCAAAGTTGTTGCACCCTACATTTCAAAATAGGCAATAAAGAAATAGTTTCATTAATCCCTGGTGGATTTCTTGCATTTAAACTTAACTGCCAACAGAACTCATGCTTTTCAAGATCGAGCTCCCACCAACCACCTCTAGGATTCACTGAAACAGTATCCAAAATGCTTAAATTTAGTGAAACCAGGACAATTTAAAGTATGTTTTCAAGAGAGCATTATTATTATTATTCATTCTTGCAATAGCATAAAGATGCTCATAAATTCTCTTCTTTAATTTCTCTTCTTTAATTGTTCATGGTCGATGTATAGATCTGCAGTCATATGACTACATACATATCTGCTGACCTCGACAGATCCAAACGTAACAAAACAAATATAGTGAAAGTTTTAAAACATGAGGAGAACAAGTCTAAGATGACATCCTTGCTTAGTTTAGCAGAAGCATACTGGTGTTAAGTGGGAATGGAAATCAAACCAGAAGTAGACAAAAACTGAATGTGCCAATAAAACAAAAGAGAGAATATAAGGAGAAGGATCAGATGAGAAGGCAAGAAATGTGGCAAAGGAATAAATATAGTTGCAAGTACAGAAAATTCCTGGAACAACCTTATGTCAATCAGGGTCTGATGCAGGAATGGTTAAGGAGAGGTGAATTTAAACCAAAAGATGCAACGTTAATATTGGCGGCCCAGGATAGTGGACTATGAACAGACTGGTTTGCAAATTTTATTGAACATATGGAAGAAACAGACAAATGCAGGTTCTATAAAACAGTGCTGGAAACAGTCACACATCTTGTTGCTGGGTGGTATATACTAATAGCAGAGGGCCTGCATACTGAAAGGCATAATGATGTGGTAAGACTGTTGTACTGGCAATCATGCAAACATTACAATATTGAAGTAGCTGAGAAGCACTGGAAACATGATCTACAAAGCATTGTAGAGAATTATGAAGTTTATATCACAATGAATCAGCCATTACCAGCAGTTCAAAAAATAGATGCAAAAAAAAAAACAGATATAGTAGTCCATGAAAAGAAGACAAGAGTAGCATTCATCACTGAAATTGCTACACCCAGTGATTACAGTTTCTTATATACAGAGAGACACAAAGTCCTAAATATCAGGATTTGCAGGCAGAAATGAGGGCATTGTGGAAGGACACCCAGACAGTTCCAATAGTAGTAGGAGCAATAGGATTCATAAGAAAGGATTTACAGCCTTATTGAGATATACTACTGATACATGTATGAATTGCAGAAAGAGTCAGCTCTAGGCACAGTGTAGGTGCTGCAAAGATTACTTTTGGCTAACATAAAAGATTGAAACAATACAAATTTCATAAGAGTGAAACAATACAAATTTCTTGAACTCATATCTTGATTTAGGAATGGTGTCCATTCCCATCACTGTACTAGAATCTCAAAAGACATGGAAAAATTAAACCAGCATGAAACAACAGACATATGGAGCAAGAATACCTAGTTAGTCCCAGTAGCAGTACGTAATAGATGAGCTAATAAAACAATTACAGGTATAATTAAATATGTTACCAATGCAGTTATCGCCATATGAACTGTGGAAAATGGCAGTTATGAGGATACATCAGGTGCTGAATAGCAAACGTTAAAGATTGATGCAACACTGATTTCATCAACTTTAACTATAAGTTGACTTTGGAAAGTGGTCTATCCTTACCTCCGTAATAATACTTCTAGAGATTTGGAGTAAATACGAGGGGGAGTCAACAACAATATAATATCCTGCAATACGTGCTGAATTTTTACTGGGTGGAAAGCCTATCAGATGAATCAGATGAGTGTATTATTCATATCGGTTATATAGTAGACCACTCATACATGCTCCAAGGAAGGTAACAGTAGTGCTCAGTAGAAGAAAGGAGGAGAAATTTAGGTGCTACCAGTCCCTTAACTTTGTGGCATGAGTATCTACAAATCACAATGACAATGATAATAGCTACAACACTGGGTACCAATGTAATTAATTTTGTTGGTATCTTTTTATTCAAAAATCAATATAAATCTGATTAAAAACAAACATTTTCTGTCCTCACACTACTTAAGATATAACTCTTTTAATAATATATTAATTGCACTTCAAAATAATTAACCAACAGCTTCCCCTTAATCTAATAGAAAATGAAATCTGAAAGTGAAACTTCAAATTCTTTAATCACATATGGTCTCTCATTTCCCCCACCATATAGTAAATGGTATTGGTAAATAAATCCATGTTATATTATGTTCGATAAGGAATTAGATCAGCTGTATAAATTCAGATGATCTCTTTGTTTAAGGATGATTATCACTCAGTCATGCAAGGGAGTTTTGAGAGGTAGCAATCTCACATCTGAGACTAATTGTTTTTCACTTCTTGTGTATGTTCAGGTGAGGATTGAATATCAGGGGACTGCTATGTTTCTGAGCAGTAACATCTGAGGTCATGGGTCACCCTGACAACTAGACTTTTCAAGATCTAATATACTAAATTATGAACCAATGAGAGGCAGGCAGGGACTATATTGTGATGGCTGGGATGTGATTAGTAGACAGAAAATGGATGAATCCCCATGAATGCAGCTGGACACCATGAAATGCAAAAGGGTGTTTGTTTGCTCTAGTTTAAGACTGAAGACAGAGGCTGTGTTCTGAATGTTGTGGGCAGAGGATATATATTCCCTTGGACAGGGAAGTTTGCCAGAGAATAACACAGAAGAGACAATCCCCAATTATCTTCTGTGAAAAATATATGCCTTTTTAACTAAACAATAAAACTTGTGTTTGTAAGCAAAACCAAAGTATGTTTGTGGATGTGTAGCATGATTACACTTCTGGAGAACACTGTGGCTTACCTGTGGAAGTGGAGCATGATTACACTGCTAGAGAACACTGTATCTTACCTGTGGAAGTGGAGCATGATTACGCTGCTGGAGAACACTCTGGCTTACCTGGGGAAGTGGAGTATGATTACACTGCTGGAGAACACTGTGTCTTACCTGTGGAAGTGGAGCATGATTACATTGCTGGAGAACACTGTGGCTTACCTGTGGAAGTGGACCATGATTACACTGCTGGAGAACACTGCAGCTTACCTGTGGAAGTGGAGCTTGATTACACTGCTGGAGAACACTGTGGCTTACCTGTGAAAGTGGAGCATGATTGCACTGCTGTAGAACACTGTGGCTTACCTGTGGAAGTGGAGCATGATTACACTGCTGGAGAACACTGTGGCTTATCTGTGGAAGTGGAGCATGATTACATTGCTGGAGAACACTGTGGCTTACCTGTGGAAGTGGACCATGATTACACTGCTGGAGAACACTGCAGCTTACCTGTGGAATTGTAGCCTGATTACACTGCTGGAGACACTATTGCTTGTCTGTACTGTAGTTACATAGACTTGGAACTAATGTGAGGATATATACCTGTCAGCCATCATCTGAGGAAGAGAAATCACTAAGTAACAAGGTTGTATTTATAGAAAATAATTCCAAAGTGTGTGCCGAGAATACTAGCCTGATTCCAATGCTGCAGGCAGTGGCACATCACACATTTTTGCAGCTCACAGTGGGAATGCAAAATGTTTGGCTTTTGTATTTCACATAAAATTTACTGAATGTATAAAACACAAAAAAATGTAATGTTCATTCTGAGGGTACTACAGGTAATTGCATATGTATTTATTGACAAAGACGGAATTCATTAGAATTTATCATTTATTACTAAAATTTGTCATACAAACCACTGTAAATCAGTTACCAGAAATAAACTCATTACTGTATCAGAGAGGTAATAAATATTGCATGTTCATCTTGCTTAAAGTATTTAAATCTCTAAATTTTTACAGGAGATGCTAAGGAACTAAAAAATATTAGTAAAAAGATAGCCGCAACCTCTGCTTTGGACAATATGTTTACAGGGTTTCACTTCATAAACGCAAATTGCCGAAATATTGAATTTCAGCAATTCATGTCCATGAAGCAAAAACCTCTAAATGATGAAAGCACATAATCGCGAATAGAACTATATCAAATTCGCACTTATGCATTTTCATTATCGTACGGAAGTGTTCAGCTGGGATGATGTCTGCAGTTTACGGTGAGTGAGTGTGCGTGAAAGTTTTTGTAACTTGTACCAAGTGGGTCAGGGTAGGGAGGTGATGGTATGAGTGTGTCTGTTGGTTGTGTGTGATTTTTTTTTTTTTTTACTGTTTGTGCGCTCTCAGAGTTAGTATATAGAAGTAGGGGTTGTGGGGGGTGCAGGGGGGCTTGCCCCCCCTGCATATGTGTAGTGTAGGTGTGTGCCTGTGTGGTGTTGTGTAGTATTTCAGTGTTTTATGGAGTGGGTGTTATGGTTTCTGCATTGTGTGCTGTACGCTGTGTGTTCAATGTGGTGATTTTGTAGTTGTGAAGTGTCGGTGTTTTAATGGTTTCGGCTTTATACTGTCGAAATGCTGCAATTCGATATTTCAGCATTTCGGCAATATGAAGTGAAACCTTTTACAGATAGTGGTTCTTTTGAAGAAACATATTTTATTTATTTATTTATTTATTTTATTTTACATTTGTGTGTGTGTGTGTGTGTGTGTGTGTGTGTGTGTGTGTGTGTGTGTGTGTTGTTATGTGGGTATGGTTTAATTATCTAGTTGGTTTATTACATTGCCTTGCAACAAGTGTATTTGTAGTCTCATCTGATATTTCTAATCTGATTCTTCATCACCTCTTGAACATTCCTCTTTCTGATGAAAATCACCTAGATGACAGTTGCGGACTTATGTGAATAATCTGTCCTGAAAGAAACACATATGCAGCACACAGATACTGAACATTGGAAATGTATCTTGCATGTCTAAAAAACCCGTGTGCTTCAAATTTATAAGGATCCCTTGACATGTTCTTTTTAACTGTGATAATTAAGAAACATCTGCTTCTGGACAACTGATTTACAAATCAACTGATCTTAACAAAGATTTCTTCATTTCATGAACAGAGATAATTTCCTACATATATTCCTCTATTTCAGAAACACCGAGATTTCCATATAATCATCCTACAGACTAAACAGTATAAATAAAGCCAGTCATGCATTTACTTAAAAATTGGTGGCACAGTGGTGCAGAAGATAGCGTTGTTGCCTCACAGCAATAGGTCCCTCAGTTCGATATTCATCTGGGGTGTCTTCTGTGTGGATTCTGCATGTCCTCCCTGTTGTTGGTGTGGGTTTCCTCTGGGTGCTCTGATTTCTGCCCGCATTCCAAAGACATGCAGTAGGTGGATTGGACACTCTAAATTGGCCATAGGTAAAAGTGTGCGGTATGGAATACCAACCATGGCAGGGCTACCCATCCAGTGGTGAATGGATGGAGGGAAAGATACATTTCCTTAAAACAGGGTTATTTTCAAGCAATATATACCATTAAAAAGCTCTATATTCAGTGTAAAGAGCTATGAGATGTCAGAAAGTTCAGATGAGGCCATCACTGGAAGATATGTGTCAAATTTTATTTTACATGTTCTGTGCTCATCTCTGTGGCATACAGGGATGAAGTATTTATGAATGAACAGCCATGCCAGCTCACGACTTCCAGAACGGAAAGGTGGCTACCTGTTAGCGAGTTTTAGCAGAGGCTTGCATTAGAGGCTATGGACCAGTGCATGGTATCACAGAGGATACTGCTGCTCTGGAGCAGCCTCCCCATCCACATTAAACAAAGTTCATCCCTGTCCATTTTCAAGCACAGCTTGGATATATGGATGGGAAAAAGAATATTTACCCCAGGACTGCTCCCTGTACTATTAATGGATAGAGGCAGGTCCTAAATGCTTTATCCTATGTATGGACCTCCTGAAATTTGTTTGTGTCTTTCGGCTTTTCCCGGTTATTCTCATTTGGGGTAATACGTAATTATGGATCATGGGATTGGGAAGGATAATCTATAACCAAATGGGATAGGTTAATTTGAGAGCAAAAAGGGGAATCAACTAGGCTTAAAATGGCCCACAAGGGCAGTTAGCCTAGTACGTACCTCTGAACCTCTGTGTCTATGAATGTAGGCTTGGCATCCCAAGCCAGTGACAGTAGTTGCCAGAGGGCATGTGTGTGGGAGCATACACGTCAGTGAGAGTGTGTAGGTTACCTGCAGTGATGTAACTAAATCAATCATCAAGGGATGGAGTAAGAACCTATTAAAAATGCCAAATGGCTGACAATAATAAGAGCTTTGCTATGAACACATCATCAGACAAGGAAACTGGCATTTGTTTGGAAGTAGAAAGCCATTCAGTGGGTATTTATGCTGCAGTCAGAGCTCAGTGTTGATATTAGACTCCTTGTGTGCCCACGGCTTACTGGTTGAGATAGTCTGTGGAGTGCTACAGGTGAAACATTCATTGGGCAATTAAGTTATGGCAAAAGCTGTTAGTTTGTGAATGGCCAGGAGCAAAACACCCTCTTAGCTGCCTGAATAGCTCTTGCTATCATGTTGGGAACACCCAGTATTGAGGGAATGAATGAATGAACTGGGGGAAGTGTGATAGTCACCGGGCATAGGGGCAAAAACACCTGGAAAAGCATCTGTACCTCTCTTTGGAAGGAGAGGACAGAAGACTGAACTACCTTGTAAGTAGCCCCTATGGGATTAAAAGGTCAGATTAGAGGGGTATACTGTGACCAATCCCTACAGGGTAAAAGATCATATCAGAGGAGTGTACTGTTGGCAGTCCCTACAGGGTAAAAAGTCAGATCCATAGAGTATACTGTGAAGCTCAGACAGCAGATTCAGGAAAGGTACTATGATGAGCACACAGTAATCTATCCTGTGCTAATTAAGATCTTCATCTTTCGGGCAGACACTTCCTACTTAAGTAACCACTGACCCTCAAGAAGAAAGAATCCAGTCAAACTATGCAGACTTCACTCTGCTAGGGCTGTGTGTGTGTGTGTGTGTGTGTGTATGTGTGTGTGTGTGTGTGTGTGTGTGTGTGTGTGTGTGTGTGTGTGTGTGTGTGTGTGTGTGTGTGTGTGTGTATTTGTGCTATCAACAGCAGAAACTCAAAAAAGATGTACTGAAGGAGGAACTTCTGAAACATTCTACTACTGCTCAGACCAGTGTTGTCATTTGTGATGACACGTTTTAGAGTACTACACTAAAAATGTATGGGATACCAGGTTCTTTACAATCCTCTTCCCGTGATACATATGTATAAACATTTATTTATGCATATACTTTTTTGAGAAAAATAATACATCATGTTTTCTTCTTTTCTTTTCCTTTATTGTTACAAATAAGCAACTATTAGAAATTTGCCCTGTACTATAGGGACATTAGAATGGGATCAGTTCAGCATCGAACTACGCTGAGTTGCCCTATGAATAGAATGGCAGTGGTAGTTTTGTGGCATAGAAGGATAAAACCCTAACTAGGCTTCAGGAAACCCAAGTTTAAATAGCATCTTGTGCACCTTGTAGGAGTCTGCAGGGGAGGATGGGAATTTGTAGTCACTGCCTGCTCACCCATTCATAGAGGGGGTCTATATCATATGTTGGAGGTTTTATAACTTTGAACATTAAAATATCGAATTTAAAAAAAAAAAAAGGATAAAGTGGCAGTCATGCATTTATTTTTATTGTTGAGCAGTATGTTTTCTGACAGGTTTGTAATGAAATCTCAAAGTGGATCTAGCATTTGCCTTTTATAACATATAATACACAAAACACAGACGTTTGTAGGGCTTCACTGTCACATTATGAAATTTTACATTATAATCCGTTTCCATCAGTGGGTATATGACTTCTGCTCAGGCTGGGCTTTGAAGTACTATTTCAGAATGCATACTGATTGAATTGTCATTACAACTTAACTAAAAATACTCATCTATGTCTCCATAGCAAGGATTTTTTGTCATTGGAAACAGGATATTTCCCCTGCCACAAATCTAGATTTATTTACAGTAAAGTACATTATATGAATATAAATTTGTATAAATATTTTTATGTCCAGAATCACAGACTACATGGCTTCTATAATCAAGAGTCTTAAAATCCTAGTCTGAGAATTTTTAGAATAGTTCAAAAGTCCCAGATATATGGACCTGTATTGCAAAGTACCATGTTACTACTATACTAACATGTGGAGACTGTTTTTTGCTATTCCATTCACAATAAAAATGTTAATTTTGCAGTTTTTCATGCAGGCAATCTCAGTACATAGATTTAGTATGCTCATATGGAAATAGGACCTAAATAACACTCTCATCTTGTCATGTTTACATTTTCCAGAAAAAAGAAACTTCCATTTCACTTTCTAAAATAAATGAAGGGATATTTCAATTTTTTTCTCTGCATTCTTCACTTGTAAGTAGGTCATGCAATATGCAGTATAGTGTGGACGCTTTGGAAGTCTTGTCCTGACAACTTCATCATAATATCGAAGTGTGGAGAGATATTGTAATTTGTATGTATGGTGAAATGTTGGCCAGAGAGGCCTTTTGTAAATTGATTTACTGCAACATTTGCAAAGTAGTGAGATGAACATAAATATAGCTTTAAAGTCTGTTCTAACTAACACATTTTACTGCTATCAGTACATACATTTAATACTGGTGTGACTTCAGGCTTTAATGTGAATATTTCTGAATAAAAGTGATATTGATTTTCTTGTTCTGTATTATGGCATATAATGACATTTAATGAGATATTCCATTAAAATTCAAAATGTAGTTGTTCCTTCTCCTTTAAGGGTATAAGCCATTCTAAGGGTTTTATGGCTATTTATGCAAGTAACAGTCCATTAAAAGTTCACAAGAAAATGTCAACCCATTTTTGAAATACAGAAGTTTATATACAGGAAGTAAAAATGGCAAAAGCATTCAGTAGCTTAGGAATTATTAAAAGAGTTAACAGAATGGATGAAAAGTATGCTCATTCTTGTGAAGCATTATAATGTTGACATTTGTATTGATTCAACAGATGTGCGCCATGTGATTACTACTATTGCTTGTGGTCCAGAAAATGATCTCAGTTATACTAAATATTAAATTATTCACAATATCAGATGCAAGTCAGGAATTCTGGCTGACAAATCTAGATGATAAAGGCTATAAGTTGTACATTTAAAATGCCTTTAAGAAGGTATAGGTTACTGTGACTTCATTTGATGTACCATCAACACTGAAAGTATTTCAAAGATGTGTCATTTTAGTGAATGAGAGTTTGGAAGATGTTGTGAACACAAATGATGTAATATCAGTGTGAGTCCACGCAAAAAAAAAAAAAAAAAAAAAAAGAATACATAAGACTGATACAGTTGCTGAACAGACAGAGACAGCACAATTTTTAATTAAATAAGAACACATGTAATATAAGAAAGATAGCCCTCCTGGCATTAGAATAAACCCCAGATACTTTAGATTTGATATTGCATTACCAGACAATAGTCCACAATTGAACTATACGCCTACCCTTTTAAGTTAATTTAACATTCTGTATCCCCTACATCCCTACCTTCAGCTTTGCATTTCCTATGCCCTCCTGAATACCTCTGTGAATCCTTTTACCATAGCAATTGTGATAATCCATTCCATGGACTACAACCCTCTCTTTGAAAAAGTGCTTTCTGAAATCCAGTGACTAATTAATCCCAGAAATCAACTGCCTGTGCCCCCTTTTTAACTTATGCTGTGCCTGCTCAGGATAGCCTCTTCTCACCTCCTTAACATGATCTTGTGCACCAATATCATATCCTTCATCAAGTGAGAAGAGTTCTAGAACATTTAGTCTTTGATCAGATTCCTCCCCCTCCACCCCATGGATCATTATTGTAGTTTTCTTCTAAGTACCTTGCAGCAGTCCGACATCCATTTTTTATTTATCATCCAGAACTGCAAGCAGTACATAGTGTGTGACTTAGTACTTGTGTACTAAGTGTAACCAAAGTACTAAAGTTCTACAATATTGATAAGCTTCTAAAGCCCCACATTCAAAATTATCACTACTGCTATGTGCTGCCTCATTCTGAAGCCCTGTTTTTGCCATCTTTTAAAACTAAATCACTGCTACATTTCAGAGCTGCGTTTTATTGTCATCCTCCTTAACAGGGTCATTTTTTATACTCTATAATTATCATGTTCAGAAAGTTAGCATCCACAATGTGCACTAGAATTGTACATTATGATCAAAAATACAAACTATGCATTTCAGCTGCAATTGAGAATGAGACACAACTGATATGCTGCAAGTGTCATATGCTATGTGATATCTCATGCATGCTGAAGTGGTGCTGAACTGAGTTTAGTCTCTATGCACTTATATATGAATGTCAATGTGGCTTTGCTGTTATGGGGGTCATAACCCTTGAATGGCATCCAATAGAACTGTCACAGCAGTATGAGGTGACAGTGGAATTAGATGCAGTTCAAGGGCCATGATCCCCAGAGCAGCAAAGCTACATTCATATTTAAATGTAAGTTGTTGTTGTGTCTTTCGGCTTTTCCCGGTTAGGGGTCACCACAGCGGAACTCCGGTCCGTTAATGATTGGTAGTTGATTTTTATATGCCGAGTTACCAGCCCTGATGCACAACCTTCAATGAAGGTACGCCCATTCACGCATGTTTCCATGCAGAAAATGCTCTAGCTAGGAATTGAACTGGACAGTGTGTTACTGTGAGGCAACAATGCTACCACAGAACCACCACCAAGTGATTTTATTTAAATGTAAGTGCATTCTTCATTTAATACAATAATTCTGGAACTTCTTCACTTGAAACTCTTCCTGTTTCCACTTGTCGGTGGATCACTAATTTTCTAAGCACAAAACAATACAGGAAACAGCCGCAGTACTAAATAGACACACCGTAAAAAGGAAGAACAAATAAACTGGTAGCAGAGTACGGTGGTCTAACCACGTGGTAAATTTTGTAGCCCGAGTGTGTTTTGTTTACATTTAGGAGGCAGTTTTTTGCTGCAGTTGTTATTTTCCTTTAAATTCTGGTTAACAGATGAGGTAAATTGAATGATTGTTTAGTTAATTGTTGCATTTTCCTGCCCATTTGTGTTTAAAAGTTGGAGAGTTTTACATAGTTTTTATGTCTGAGGAAGCGTAGGTGAACCTACGCGAAAGCGCTTACTACTTTTTTATGGATTAAACACATTTTTTACTTTTTTACTTTGGAGAAGCTGCAAGCGTGTTCTTTTTTCAAGTGAATTTTGGTCAACTGTGCCTTGAGCTTTGGGGACTCTGCAAGTGTGTTCTCTTTTTCCTAGTGAACTTTGGTTGACTGTGTTTGGAGATTTTGGAGAAGCTGCCAGTGTGCCTGTTTGAACATTTTTTGCTACGAAATTTACCACGTGGTTATTCCACCGTATTCTGCTACCAGTTAATTTTCTAAGCAATAGGAAACAGCAAGTGAAACTGGGGAAATTTACATCTAGCTATCACAAGATCAATGCAGGTGCCCCCAGGGATGTGTGCTCTCCCTACTGCAATTCTCCCTCTACACTAATGACTGTACCTCTAAGGACCCCTCTGTCAAACTTATTAAATATGTTGACGATCCAACTATCATCGGGCTCAACAGGAATGGTGATGAATGCATACAGAGGAGAGGCTGAGCAGCTGTCACTTTGGTGTAGTCAGAATAAGCTGGAGCTAAACACTCTTAAAACTGTGGAGATGATAGCGGACTTTAGGAGTAATACTACAGTATTATCCCCTCCACCTTTGTATTTAGTACTGCTGTATCAGTTGTGGAATCCTTCAAGTTTTGGGGATCTATAAACTCCCAGGACTTGAACTGGGTGACCATTGTAGGGTCCATTATACAAAAGACACAACATTAAATGCACTTTCTGCGACAGCTGAGGAAGTTCAGCCTCCTACAGGAACCTTTGATTCCATTCTATACAGCAGTCATTGAGTCTGTTCTCTGCTCATCCACAACAGTGTGGTTTGGAGCTCTGTCTAATCATGACAAAAATAGGTTACATCGAATAATCAGGTCTGCCTACAATATCACTGGTGCTAGTCTGCCCTCCTTACAGGACCTGTACTATTCCAGAGTCATGAAAAGGCAGGGAAAATCATCACCAACTCTTCACATTCAGGCCACCATTTTTTGAACTATTATCATCGGCCAGACATTATAGATTAATACGTATCAAAACAAGCAGATATAAGAACAGTTTTTCCCACAGGCCATCAAGTTCATGGGGTATTTTTTTTTCCACACCTCTGAGGTTTCTGAAGCATTGTTTACATATTGTTAATACTGGGGTTTTTTTTAGTTTATTTCAGTATTTCTTGCACTGAGTTGCACTTTGCACCTTGTATGTATATGTATATGTATATTTACTATTTTTTTGCCTTGTTCTTAATAGTCGCATGTATGTCGTTTGTCTTGTTCTTAACAATTGTATGTTGGTCGTCTATGTAATTCATATTTGGAGAGTCATTGAAACCAGAGTCAAATTCTTGTATGTGCACATACTTGGCCAATAAGTGTGATTCTGATGCTGATTCTGATATGGACTAAACACAATTACAAAACATAATGTAAATAAACATTCACAAACAGTAACAATAAATATATACAAAATATATAGCTAAGACAACTAACTACCAAAGACCAGGTCACAAAGGTAACATTTGAAATGATCAAGTATCAAGATCAGCTTCAACCACCTTTGTAACAGGACCCAGATCTTGACAAGCAAAAGACCTACTCACCTGAACAATCAGACTGAATCCTTACAACCACCAGCAGCCCGAGGGTGGAAGGGCAGAGGGTGTAAGCAGGCTAATACCACAGAGTAGTCCCTTACAATATGGGGAGACAAGCTGTGAAGGGCAAGATTTACTAGGATGAGTCAGTCCTTTATAGGCGATATGACACTGAAGGCAACCAGTGCAGATTATGTAGCAATGGTGTACTTTGGTGGTATCAAGATACCCCAGTGAGCAGCTGACCAGTACAGTTCTGCACTAATTGTAGCCGATGCAGACGAGCATTCAGTGCCCTCATGTAAAAGTCATTAGAGTATTCGACATGTGAAGAGATCAAAGCATCCACAACCAGAGGTAAATCTGCTAATTAAAAAAAGGTGCTCAATTTGGAAAGTCTTCCTCAGGTGTTAACATGATGGCTCAACAATGGTAGACACATGGTCCATATTCGACATGTGAAGAGATCAAAGCATCCACAACTGGAGGTAAATCTGCTAATTAAAAAAAGGTGCTCAATTAGGAAAGTCTTCCTCAAGTGTTAACATGATGGCTCAACATGGTCCATAAGTGTTAGTTGATCATCAGGCATCACCGCTAAATTATGTACCTTTGACCTGAATTACAGTTTGTTTCCACTGTAGATGATGTAGGGCAATGCAATTTAAGCAGAAAAATTACAAGCGGGGGCAAGAAGTTCCAAAGCAACCATCCTGCTGGTGTTGAATTTTACCCAGTTATCAACCATTCAGTTATGGACATAGTCAAAGTCTGAAGGAATTTTGTTTAAGGTACATACAGGATTTCAAAGGTATGAGAGATAAATCTGTGTGTCATGACCCTTGAATGGCATTTAACTCCACTATCACTGCACACTGCTGTATGAAGTGACAGTAGAGCTGGATGCCATTAAATGACTCCCAGAACAGCAAAGCCACATTGACATTCATAAGTAGGTGCATATAGGCTAAACACAATTCAGCAGCAGCAGGATGACTTCAGTGTCCTACTAATTGTATCTACTAACAGCAACATACACACTGAAGAGCAGCAAATGCAAAACTGACCTTGTGAAACCTTGCATTTCAAGGGAAGAGTAAGATGATATCATCTCCAAGAATGACTTGCTGAGTATAGCCAAAAATGTTGTCAAAAAGTGTGATAGAACATCTGAGAGGCAACAATAATGGGTCAAATTGTCCAATAGGATCTCTCTGTCTACCACATCCAATGATAAATGGCGATCTGAAAGGACAAGACTAATCTCTAGCTGTTATTTTTTTAACTGATGCTATACTGAAACACAAACAGTTCATGTGGGAACTTTGCAGTAAACACTATTACATAGAGGAAATCTCTTTTGTGTCTATCAAACTATTGCCAGGAAGTTCCAGTTCTCTTTTGTAAATATAGCAAAACTGGCTCTTTTCCATTCAGTTTCTCGTTCTTTATGTGCTTCCTCATTTAAAACCTTATTTTATACAACATTATTTTTAATGATTCAAACATTGGCAGAGCTTTTAATTTCTAACTGGAAGCTTATTGTAAACCGTTCAGCATTGTTTTAATGCAGACTCAAACCATACTCACCACTAGTGCTTTAAGGGTTAAGTAACTCTGAAATGAGGACTCCAGTCGATGGTTTTCTGCAAAGCAAAACAAATTACTTTACTGTCATGTTGAAACTCACTAAAGTAGAGCCACATCAGTGCTGGCCTGTGTCATTACTTCATTTCTAACAGTGAGTATATTGCATTGGTTCACCAGTTGTAGTGATAGAGACTGCAGGTTTAATGCTACTTTCCCCAAAACAACAAGCCAAATCACACAATTAAAGCAAATGCTGCAAGGTGATGCATCTGTTGCAGTTTCCATACAAAATTAATGATGAACTTGTTATCTTAAATCAAAGTACATTTTTTGAGAGTGTGAAGTCTGCTTCTGGACATTGTGTTCAGCCACAAGGCACCAATTTTTTTAGTCTGATGATTTTTCTGTCTGCTATGTATAGAAACAACATGTCATCAGCAAGTTATCTGCTACTTGGTAAGGTACAAAGAACTGATGAAATAATTTCTGTTTAGATGGACATGCAAACTGCAGAGCTCAAATTAATGCAGTTAGCTATATTATAATAAGAAACCAAATGCAGATTGGTAGGTATCACATGGAATGAATCATGTGACTCTTGGGTTACACTTTTACTCACTGACAATCAATTCCACTGCTTTTTCATAGTTTCCTCTATTATCACTCACAGTCACTACATATCAGAAACTGCAACACCTTGGGATCCTTTAAGGTAACACTAAAGTTTATCTTAATTTCAAGTTCAATTTTAAGTGTTTAAATTTCTAATTACAGATATATAACTTGAATATTTATGATGAGTAATCATTAAAAGAAAAAACAGTACAAATGAAACAGAGCAAGTCATAATCAGATTTGTATTAAAATGATTATTTCAGATAAATTCTCAGTTTCTAAGGTAGGTATTTACAACTTAAGCTGTACTTATTAAGATTTCCCCGTAAGACTTTCTGTAATCAGACTTTACAAGCTCTGCTGGATTTATCTGTTTACTCCTATAGAATAGTTCAAAATCACAACAACATGAAATTTTAGTTAAACTATATGAAAACTAATCAGCTTGATTCATATCCAGCTCAGAGGATGGTGATGCCATGGAATAAATTGCCTGCAGAAATAAGAAATGGTGGGGGTATGGAGTCCTTTAAGAAGAAACTTGACAAATGGTTTGAGAACAGAGTGTGTAGTTTACTAGTGTTCATGAAGTAGCAGAATCAGCATTCCTCAATGCCCAACTGGTTTAAATGCTGTTATAAAACTTACTAACTTATTAAGTAAAATGGTAGATGTAAATGAAGTTAAATTTGATCACTAAGTTAACAGCATGGGGTCAAGATTTGAGTCTAGCTTGTTCCGTTTGGTGGATGTTATGGGTGAATAAGAAAAGGTAATAGTGTTTCAGCTCCTAATTAAGGTATTAATTTGATATAAGGTAAAATAATAAATTTACATAAAAATGAGGTTAAAGCAGCAAACAAGGTAGACAGTTTTGGTTCAGACAGGCTATGAGATCGCATTAGTTCGAGGTACTGCTGCTTTACTCTGTGGTTTGTATACCTTTAATTAACTTTGTCTGGCAGTTAGCACAGAGGATTAAGGAGCTTTTAATGAGCTTTTTTTTCTGTGGTCCAGGGTATTATTCTGTCAGCCCTCATTGCCTAACTGTGTGATTCTGATCAAGTCCCCTAACCAGACAGGGCTCCTGAACTGAGTCTGAAAAAAGGCCCATGAAGATCAGAGCTCTACACTGGCCAACAAATACAAATAAAAAAAAAAAAAAAAACAAACAAATAAAACTAAAAGATGGAATTAAATGATGTCCTCAAGAAAGAATTTGAAACTGAAAGTGCCTGAGGCTGTCTAATACAATCTTGCTTTGTGTTATGTGGAGTGTTGCCCACCACTGTTATACTAAGGAGATAAACAGAAAAATATATAAAAAAAAAGAAGCTAGAACTTCAGCCAATAATGTCCACCTCTCAGAAGCAGCAGCAGAATATTCCCAGACATAGAATACCCCTAAAATGTAATATAAAATTAATTGTAAAAGTGGGAAAAAGCATGAAAAGTCCCAAAGAAAGCAATTTGTTTACTAAAATGGAGATGTCAGATAGATTTAGTGTGTGTGTGTGTGTGTGTGTGTGTGTGTGTGTGTGTGTGTGTGTGTGTGTGTGTGTGTGTGTGTGTGTGTGTGTGAGTAGGTGTTTGATTGTTTTATGGGTTGAAGTTAGAGTAGAAGTTAGGTTAGGTTTAGATGTAGTGTTGTGTGTATGTTTGAGTATAAACAGGGTCTTGAGATGTCTAGTTTAGTGTTATTATAGGAAGGTTTTTCTAAGGTAAGGTGTATGGTTAGGGTTTGGGGTTGGCAGCAAGGTTAGGGTTAACACACATTACTAAGGTGGAGTGGAGAGCATTCTGCGAGGCCAAGTAATTTTACATAAATAAGGCCACATAGCTGAAATGTCAATGTAAACAGTGTATGAGTAAAAAACTTAAAGGAACACTCATATCTATTACTCACTCAGGGGGAGACATGTGGAGAGTTGGGGGCTAAGAAGAAGAGCA
Organism: Protopterus annectens; assembly: GCF_019279795.1. Lineage (NCBI taxonomy): Eukaryota > Metazoa > Chordata > Ceratodontiformes > Protopteridae > Protopterus > Protopterus annectens. The sequence continues at coordinate 1,702,301,416 of NC_056741.1, read as the reverse complement.
CTGAGGTAGGATGATGAGAACATGGTATGGAAGGAAGTGGAAGATGAGAACATAGTATGGAAGGAGGTGGAAGATGAGAACGTTTTACGAAAGGAGGCATAAGATGAGAGTGTGTCATGAAAGGAGGTGGAAGATGAGAATGCAGTATGGAAGGAGGTGGAAGATGACAGCATGGTATGGAAGGAGGTGGAAGTGGCATAAAGAGCGCACCTTAACAAAATAACTGCAACAATTTCAGCATTTTATTGGAAGATGTTTTTTTAATATCATTCACACACAACTTATACCAAAATTAGACACAAGGCTTTGCATTGTTTTATTTATTTTTGCAAGTAAAAATTGCATTGTTCTCCAAGCATAGCATTAGTTTTATAATTCAGACCATGACCTTAAGTGTATACTTTGTTATAGTCTTTTTGGTAATTCTCTCAAACTACGGTTTGCAGTATGAGGTCAGACCAGATTTTACCCACTGTACTCAACTGCAGGAACTCTACATTACATGGAGCCATCAGTCTATTATGGGAAAATTAAGACAACTTTTTCCCTTTTTCACAATGGCAGGGCATCACTTCCACTGACTTCTTAATGGACCTACATGTTGAAATCCACTAAATGGCAATCACACCCTACTAAACTTACAAATTCTCAGTCCTTTATATTGACTACCCATATTTCACTGACCACTGCTTACTCTGGTCTATAGATTTTCAGCTCCTTATACTGACTACCCCTATTTCACTGACCACTGCTTACTCTGGTCCATAGATTCTCAGCCCCTTATATTGACTACTCCTATATCTTTAACCTCTTCTTACTCTGGTCCATAGATTCTCAGCCCCTTATATTGACTACTGTTATTTCACTGACCACTGCTTTCTTTGGTCCTCATTCTCTGCTAAAAGGTATCAGCAAATAAGACCATCACCTACCATATATTAAAGCATGACTAATAAATGAAGCCGTGGCTAGAGCTGACCCTTATAGTTTGGTGACCAGTACTACACCAAGAGGACCACAACACCACTCAACAGCACTTCCTCAGTGCCACCTTCTCCTCACATAAGACCTCTGCTGAGTCCATTTATGGCTTTGAAAGTGTTTTCTATTTAAAATGGTTATATTAGATAATATTAATAATATATGGAAATGTTTGCTAAGATGATCTTTACATTTTTCTGGCCCAATATATTTTCATAACCTTACCTTAAAGCACAAAAAGAAGCATATCCTTCACCGATAATGTTATTGCATACCTTTGTAAAATTGTCAGTGTCATCCTTGTCCCCAGAGCACTGTCGAACAGACACTGACTCCTTTCACAGCTTGAAGCTTGTTAAAGCCCAGGAACTTCTCCCTAGTCACCAGCCAAGATTTAGGAAAGGGTATGGCATTATCACAGCTCTTGTCACTTTAACTGATTGTTTCTGCCACTTATTGAATGCAGATAGCCTCTCAGACTTTATATTGCTAAACTCCTTCAAGACATAAGACCTTGAGGGCCATTTTGTTCTTGTCAAGGAACTCTCCCTTTTTGGCATCAGTTCCACCACATTAAAGTAGTTCTCCAAATTCCTGAAGAGTATTTTCTTTAGAATTGTCCTGAAAAACCCAGTCCTCCCTTTAACCAGTATTGTAAGACATTGGTCTCTGTCCTTGGACCTTTGTTATTTACATTAATGTCCTCATTATTTTAAAAAAGACATGCAGCATCTTGCTATACAGATGACCTTTTCATCTGTTCACAGGATACCATATGCAACTCTTAAATATAGCCTGCATCAATTTCATCAGGCTTGTGAAACCTGTACTCTAAGCCAGTCTCAGCAAAATCAATGCAGTGTTACTTTTTTGGGGGGACCCAGAAATTCTTTAGCTTATACTATGTCATCTGGAACCTTACAGGCCATGATAGCAACCCTCTAAAAACTACTGAGCCCATAAGATATATTGGAATCTAACTAGATGTATCACTTTGTCTCTCAATTTACATCCTCAAAATGAGAAAAAAATATTGCTCTACAAATGAAGCAGTATTTCCAACTTGCTAACTAAACAAGGCAGGCTTTCTCTCTGCAGAGGAGTATCTTTATCAGTCTTCATACACTCCCTTTCCATCAATCCCTCTCTCAGGAATTCACAAAAACTATAAACAATGCAAGCTTACATCTGACAGTTTGTTGGAACAGGCATGAGGCTTCACCCACACCATGTAAACATGTAGACAGGCTTATCTCACTATCACATCTATATAAGTCATTCATATGGTCAATTGTAAGGCCTTACATCTACTCTCTTCTGTCAGAGAATCTAAAGATACCATTACCAGTTGTTTTATCTCTGTTACTATATTCACTGCTTCTAGTAAATTTAGTGTAGACTTTGATTTCCATTTTCTAGTAATTGCTTTTTTGGCAGCCATCATAATTACTCAGCATGACTTTACTATGTCTAGGCAAATCATCTCCCCAGTCAGTCCAATCTGCTCACCCAGTATCACTGACAGAGCAGTCTGCAGGGAATCCCTAAAGTCTGCCAGCTCATTACACTTCCAAAAAATATGTTCCCAGCCACCTATTTCTTGCCCGTCATACCTCCAACATTTGTTATCCACGTAAGGAAAAATTCTTTGGAGTCTACTTGGGGTATAAAAATATCTATGTAAACACTTCCAGGCAAAGATCCTAAATCTTCCAGGCTTTGCTGCATATTTGGGAGATATACATATATCTCACTACTGTATTTTTATGAATTGCTTATCCAGTATCTCCTCCCAATCCTTTCGATGCGCTTCTGATTAATTATCATGCAATGTTTTATATGCTTTATTAATTATTCCTTTTTTAACGGCAGCTTCTGTTCTAGATTCTATTAAAAACTCTAACATTGCTGGTCTCAGGTCTTCTGATTCTTATGCTTTGATTATTCATCACTGACAGAGCTTTCCCCTACCTAGACCTGTCTACCTGGAACTCACTCCAAACTGCCATCTGCCAGATTCATACCCTTAATTCCATTACCACTACAACGCAGCATCAATATGAAAGCAGATACACTGTATATGAAAATTAAAACTGACCATGAGAACTGGTTAGCTGTGAATAGTAAGATGAATAAGAAGGCCCTATTCAAGCACCTAAGATGCTTTAGGAAAGAAAATCCCCACCCCCAACATTACTGTTAAGTATGGAGACTCAGCTATTACAGATCCAGATGAACCAGCAGATTTATTTGCTGAGAAATTCTCACTTTTAAACGAGCATAAGGATTTTAACTATAGGATGGGTAGTAGAACTGATGATGTCTAAACATCCCTTTTGAGTTAGTTTCAAAGGTCTTGGGGGTGGCATTAAAAAAGTGTAGCTGCAGGCCCTGGCAGTTTAAATGGATGTTTTCTTTCTGGCATAGCAAGTGGCTTGGTATCCTGTCTTCAAGTCCTGTTTCAACAATCACTGGAGGAAGTATATGTTCCCAAGATGTGGAAGGAAGAAGTTGTCCCAATACCTATAGGACATGTACAAAAATCACCCCGAAGAGGGATATGTTCCCAGCATATGCAAGGAAGCAGTTGACCCTGTACCCAAGTGATATGTATTACAATTACTGCAGCTAGGATATGTTCACAATATGTGGAAGGAACCAGTTTTTGTTCTACTACCCAAAGGATATGTTTAACAATCACTGGACAACTAGAGACCTATCGGTTAGACCTCAATACCGAGAAAATGTTTTGACTGGGTAATTTGTAGTCTGCTCCAGGTAAATATTGGACAAAGGATTAATATGTAGCAACATGGTGTCCTTGTGGGAAGATCATGTTTGACTCATCCTATCCAGTTCTATGATAACATCTGTTGTTCAACGAATTTGGGCCTTGGTAGTGCACATCTTACTAGGATTTGGGGAAAGCCTTTAATTTGATTTTGCATGACAGCATACTTATTCCTATGTTAAAACATAATATGAATACTTACAGTGTATACTAGTCAACTGGCTATCAGGAATGAAATTTAGAGTGAGACTAGGGCATTCTTTTTCAAAAATAAGAAATGTTGATTTCAGGGTCCCCCATGGATCTGTTCTTGGTCCCATGTTGTTTGAGCAATTAATGTCTAAGTTTTTCGGATATCTGACATATGTTCATAAATTCGTCATGTAATGCGTTCTATATAGGTAAAACAAACAGAAAGCTAAAAGAAAGAATTTGTGAACATATGTCAGACAAATAGAAATTAATGCCCTTCATAAGTACATCAAGGATACTGACGTGACCCTTAAATTCTGTTTCCTGATACTACACACAATAAATGAAAGTCTTAAATACTTAAAATAAAAAGAAATACTGAAAGTTGGGAGAACAAATGGTTTATTTGTTTTAAGGTACAGCATCCTCCTGGTCTTAATGGCAGTTTTACACTGAAACCAGTTTTATATGAATTAGGAGACAGAATAAAATGATAATATTTTTTATATATTTTTATTATTGTATATATTATGCTTTTCATACACATTTTTCATATAAGTATATGTTTGTGTCTTTAAATGCTTAATTATAAAAGTCACATGATTTCAGTCACAAGACTTATTAGGATATTTAAAGCTGCTTCTTTTACTGTTTAACTATTTGCCTGATGAGGCCTGTATGGTGAAAGTCTTTGGATACTAGCAGGTGTAATTTAATAAATTTGTTCTACTATCGAGTGTTGTGGTGCTGGTTAAATTCATTTTTACATTTACTCAAGTTTATTTAGTATCTAAGTGGCAGTATTTTTGTTTGTTTGCTTGTTTTTACTAATACCCTTTCCCTGTACTCAGTTGGTTATAGGTGTTTAAGATTCTTGTGTATAAATTGTTAAGAGATGAGGCATTAACATCCTCTCTTGGTGTTATATTTGTGGGTTGTAGTATCAATACTAGGAATGACAATGTGTGTGTAAGATTGCCAGATGTTAAAACATCAAGTATTTTCATCATAAAGCAGGAACATTATGGAACTCTCTTCCTAAATATACAAGGGAAGTTGGTAGTGTCAAATTTTTGAAGTTTCTAATAAATGGTACAGAGATTTTGTTTACATTCTAGGTATAACTGTTAGCAAACTTGTAAAAGGTTCCTAGGAGTCCTAAGTTTGAATGTTTGCTATATTGAACACTGGGTTTGCAATATAACTATCAAACTTACCTTATTGTCATGGGAAGGATTAAGGATTTGCTTGTGTGACACCGGGGAAATACTGCCAGTCCAGCTATTTGGAATTTTGTAGATAATTATATGTCACTTGAAAATGTTAATATGATTTATATAGAAATGTGATGAAAGGAAATACTGCCAGCCTAGGTATCTGGAATTTTGTAAATAATCATATGTCATTTGTTAATAGTAATATAATTCATGTGCTTGTCTTACAAATTTAAGAGAACTATATGTTATGCGGATGTTAAAATACTGGTACAGAAGTGTGTGCTGAACTGTATGTTGTGTACTGAGCTTCAAGAATGTAACCACAGCGTACATTACCAGAAAAGAACAAAAATGTGTATAAACTATATACCTGTGCAAATGTATGCTTTGATAGTAGAGGATGGAACATACAGAGTTAACTTGCAAACCTTCAAGAAAATAAGTTGAAAAGTAAAGTGTTTTATGATTGTGTTTCAATGTAGCAAGCAGACACACTGTCTAGAGCTAGAGGTTTTCCAATTGTCTTGAAACAGAAATAATTACTAGGTTTAAAATGTAAAGTGCTTTATTGCTCTGTGACTTCCTAGGAGCTGCACATCTGAGAGATAATTATTTTTGACACATAGGTGCTAAATTCTAAGTATCTGTTTAGCCTGGGAACTGCTGGCAGGTGACAAAGAGTGATGTCATCAAGCTGACTCAGCAGTACTGTTTTGATATTAATTTGGGAAGTCTCATAGAGACTGTGCATTTTGTATTTGTTTTTGGACCTGGAAACATCCATCTTCAACACTTCTGCCTTGCTAATAGTAAGTAACTAGGGAAAAGTAATTTATTTTAGAGATAGGAATATATTAAGATTAGTTTAGATGTTTTCTGTATTTATTTATTTGAGACTGTCCAGCAATGTTGTTTTAAAATATTTCCTGTAATTCTGAACTCTGTACTCACTGTGTTGATTTATTGAGTATTGTCTTTTCTTTTATTATTTATTATTAAATATATTTAAACCTTTTAATTGTGGCTGGTTTGTTTAGAGATATTTAAGCTCTTAGATTACTTGCATATGCATTTGGTGACACTGTATGGGTCACTACAATAGCCTTGGCCTTGGTCACACTTACCATTTGGATAATACTAACATTACACAATAGAATTGGTCTCCCTTTGGTAAGGGGCTTATACTAGCTGATAGGTAAAGAGCTGGTTGGTGGCAGTGATAACTATCTTTTAGGCTGAGCAAAAAGGGGCATAGCTAGTAAACCTGTGCCAGCCTTTCCCAGGAGTGTGTGTGTGTGTGTGTGTGTGTGTGTGTGTGTGTGTGTGTGTGTGTGTGTGTGTGTGTGTGTGTGTGTGTGTATAAATCAAATCTCAACGTGTATACATCAGCTACTTGGGCAGGGACACGAAGCACTGGTTGGACAGAGATGATGCTGGTGGTTTTGGCTTGACCGCTCGGTTGAGATATTATCCCTATAGCTGCACCATTGGGGAGTCTTATTTGGGGATCTAGAAAGAGAGGGAGAAACCATACCCAGACTGACTATAACCTCTGTGTGCTCTTAAGGGAAATTGTACTTTACTGTGTGTGTACTTGTCATCCTCCCAATGTGTGCATCCCTCACTGGTGCTAGTGGTGAGGATTGAGGCTGCTTGATTATTGGGCCAGTGGAGGGGTGTCACAGCTTGTATACGTATTCATATTATATGATCAAACACTAGAAATAGCGAATGATCTATTATCAAACCCAAATGCACGAAACCACAAAATGTCGAAGGAACAGATCAGCGAATTTCTTCCCAGGGAAAGATTTGCTGATCCAAAAAAAAATGTACAGCCAGCATAAAGTGGGGAGGGGGGCTTCACCCCCACACCTCCCGATGGGGGAAGCTGTGCCACCCACCCCTCCACCTTAAATATACCAACTCCGAGACTGCACCACAGTAAAAAAAACAGCAAAATATGGAGAACTGCCCTGTTCCTTCAATATTCTGTGGTTTCCTGCATTTGGGTTTGACAAATGAGCATTCACTATTTCTAGAATTCGATCATGTAATAGGAACCCTTGTATACAGTTGTGTTAGGTTTCTGACTTATACTGCTGTTTGTGTGTTATTGTACACTTCATACTTTAAAAATCTTTGTATACCATTATATCTTACTGTCATGTTGTTTAGATGTTCTTACATTCACTGCTGCAGTATTCTTAACATATGGGGATTCCCTGCCATGGAAGCCTGACATCTAACCAGTCTACCAAAGATTCCTGTTCCTTTAACGGTATGCCGAACGTCACCTAAACTCTCCTTGCATAACATAAGGCAAAAAGGTGACATTCAGGCCTACCATAGTCAGTGCTTCTTTGTCATCAGCCTGAATGTATCTTTTCACTGTCAGTCTATTTACCTGCATCTGTTTTCTGCCAGTTGAACACATTTTCATTCTCCAGTGACTACACCTGTTTGTTGACTTCTTTGCAGTTGCAGATAAGTGCCCTGTTGGGTTTTTTGTTTTTTCTTGTCTTGTTTTGTGCTCCTTGGGGTTAATGTCTTCCAGGAAGGGTAAATGCCAATGTGAGAGACATATTCCCCATAAAGACTGCCACAATAAGTGTCTTTTTTGTCTAGGAACTTCTCGTGACCATACATCTTGTTCAATTTGTCAGGTGTTCATCCTGAAAACCCTTTGCAGTAGATTTTCTTCCCCTTCCTTGTATCTTGAGAACCAGTGTCTTAAGCTTCTCGCTAAAGATGCAATGGAACGAAGCTCCTGCCCCAAGTGTCAGCCATTAAGGAAGAAGAATGTGAAAAAGGTAGGACTGGAATCTTCTGCTGTCCAGTCTCTGCCAGGTGTTCCTCCTGGGATCATTAAAATCCTGTAGGCTCTGCCATGACCGTGTTGGAGACTGGTGAGGATCCTTCTGGCAGCATGTCTGAAAAGCCTTTGCAGGTGTCCACCTCAGATGTTCAGAGGGAACTGTGGTTGATTTTTTTTTCAGAGGGGCCTAGGGGAGTTCCTCCATTTTTAGTTTGGGAAGATGTTTCTACTGTGGATCTCATCTGTCATCCTGGGTGACCTTCTCACTTTTTTGTAGGGGACATTAAAAAAAAAAAAAAAAACTTAAACATATTTCTTCTGATCCTGGGGATCCACAAAGTGACTGGCAGGCTTTTACTCAAGGGCTATTTACTGCTTTAATGTCCTTAAAGGCTACTCAAGGGGTTTTGGTTCCTGCTCCTCCTTAGTTCTCTACTCCCCTTAACAGGCCTAGAGAATAGGATTCTTCTGAGGTTGAGTTGGATTCTGATGATGAATCCCTGACTTATTCTACTCAGATTCCTTCTTCTTTGTACTATGAGTCAGAGGAGGAGAAATCTAGTAGTCCTGATGATCCTTTTGAAGAAATTTTCTTTGAAGATACAGTCTCTGGGATGATGATTTTTTTTTTTAAATGGGATTGTGCTAAGGTCTCTGATATCCATAAGAGGCACTATGAGTTGCTGCAGTTGGAATCTCTTAATACTGTGGCTATTCCTCTGTTTTGGTTGCTTTCCTGGATGATTTCTCCAATGCTTCTCATGTGCTTGATTCCCTGCACCCTGCTCCCAAGAAATCTGACAGGTTTTATAGGGTGCCTAAGGACTGTTATTTTTTTATATTAATGTCCTGCTGCTGACCCTTCTGTAGTGTCTGTAGCCTCTGATAAGCCATATCACCTGCTTCCTTCCCCTAAGTTATTGCCTTCTAACATGGACAGCAGAGCTATGGAAAGGCTGGGTAATAAGGTTTACACTTCTCCTACCCTATCTTTTAGGGCTATTAATTATCAGACCCATATGTCTATTTATGTGTTGGCTCTTCTTTCTCAGGTCTGTCAACTTATTTCTGATTTGACTCCGAGGGCAAAACTTCTGTTCTTAGGATCATAGAATCATAGGAAGTTACTAGGCTATTAGCACTGAGACCCTTACAAATATAGCCATGAATTAAGCCCATGTTCTGACAAGTCAGCACCTGATGCCCCTCTCCAGCAGGGACACGTGGAATCCCAGGGTGTATTTTCTGTTCCCCATCCATTATTCCAGGTTGCACTTAAAAATGGTTAATGAGTTACTCTGCTTTACATGGAGAGGGAGTCTATTCCACAAAAGGGAAAGTCTCTGGTACACAAATCTGTCCCATCAACAAGTCCTATTGGTGTCACAGACCAGGTTGAGGTTGCGTATGTGGATTACTCGAGTGGAGCTTGACTTGCGGATATACAGCAGCCCCATCAAGGCAGGGTCTGAGATTGCTTTGTATGCCAGACAGAGGTCACCTCTGAGGAGTCTGTATGAGACTGAGTAGAGGGACAGGGCTTTTAGCCTATCTGTGTAGGGTAGATGTTTGAGACCCTGGATTCTCCTGGTGAGGAACCTCTATGATATCTGCAGGTGCTACATGTGCTTTGTGAGAGAGGAGAGCTTTGAGCAGCCTATCTGCCCCTGGAGGAGTGGTTTCAGCCGCCCAGAAATTAGTAGTTTATTGGCCATTTTGGGCTAATTTCTCTTTCATTTCCCCATTATAAAACCCACATTTGTGAGGTTTTTGTGCTTGTATATAGCTTAGCAAGCTCCTGCCTGGTGCCCTGCAGAGTTCTACAGCAGCAGAGAGACAAAAGAGAGACTTTGGAGTGATTAGGTATCATTTTTTTCTGCATTTTCTTTCTGCCTTTAGCTAATTCCACAAAAAATGCCACATTTTTAGAGTTTCTGTGATTTAAAAAGCTTGTTTCAGCTACATATTGTACTTATTTTACTGCCTGCACTTTAACAAAGTCGTTTTTGTGTTTAAATTACCTGTTTATCTGTTGTAGGCTACACACTCAAGTGTGATAGCCATTTCTGTGCATTTAAAGTGTTTTTTTATTGTATCTGCTTTACTGCCTGAAAAAAAAAAAAAAAAAAAAAAAAAATATATATATATATATATATATATATATATATATATATATACTTGTTTTAGAAACCTGGGCTTTGAAAATCAGCTAGATAACTATAAAACCACCAGTCACAGACCTTCAATGAAATATATAAAGTAGCTGAAGTTCCAAGATCTGTGTTACATGTTTCTGTGTTGATAACTTTCAAAATGCCAATGCAAACACAGACCTTGATTTCATCTGTGAGAAGCCGGATGGCTCTGAAATCCAATAATCTGTCCCTGGAGGATTGGTTTCAGCCCAGAAATTCTTTAATTTATTGGCCATTTTGGGCTGATTTCTATCTCTTTCATTTCTCAGACAGAAAAAGAACCATCGCATTTGTGAGGTTTAAACTAAAATGTGCTTGTATACAGCTCAGCAAGCTCCTGCCTGGAGCCATGCAGAGTTCTACAGCAGCAGAGAGACAAAAGAGAGACTTCAGAGTGATTAAGTATCATTTTTCTGCATTTACTTGCTGCCTTTAGCTAATTCTGACTAAAACACCAATCTTTTAGAGTTTCTGTGATTTAAAAAGCTTGTTTCAGCTACATATCGTACTTATTTTACTGCCTACACTTTAACAAAGTTGTTTTTTGTGTTTAAATTACCTGTTTAACTGTTGTAGGCTACACACTCAAGTGTAATAGCCTTTCTGTGCATTTAAAGTGTTTTTTTATTGTATCTGCTTTATTTTCTAAACAAAACAAAAAAAACTTGTTTTCCCACCTTTCTAAGCTAGTATAGTCCAGTTTTCAGGTTAGTGATGAATTCAGGGCCATGTTACAAGTTTCTGTGTTTGCCCACACCTTACTTGGATAGAAGAAAGTTTTTCTGTTCACCTGTGAGAGAGGGGAGCTTTGAGCAGCCTATCTATCCCTGGAGGAGTGGTTTCAGCCCAGAAATTAACAGTTTATTGGCCATTTTGGGCTAATTTCTATCTCTTTCATTTCCCTGCTATAACACCCGCATTACCATGGTTTTGTGTGCCAGTCAGCACCGATTAGCTAGGGTATAACTGTTCTTGGCTTCAAAAAGTGTACTCTTCAATTTTTCCCTTTGAAGTAGACAAACTTTGAACTTAAGCACTGAAACCATTCATTTCTCAGGCCAGCACTTGCTCAAAACTCATAGCAAGCCCTAATAAACCTTATCACTAGACCTCCCTATACTGTACAGAAGGACAAGGCTCTCTATTCAACCTTACCAGACAATCAGTAAAACAGTTCACTGTACCTATCCAGGCATGTCCAAGGGGCAGTTTCAGGTGTACCCTCTGGTCCAACTGGTGAGTCTGGGCATTTTGAGGCAATGTTACAACTGCCTCATGTACACAGACAACCCCCTCCTCTTAGCACCAAACACTAATACATGCGAGAGATGCACTTATACAGCCAAACTGGAGGCTAAGCTCTCTCAACCCAAGACTGGACCAGACAGTCAAGAGGAGAAGGGAATTACTTGCATCAAACCACCAGTCTCCCATAGACCTATGAAATCAGCACGGACAAAAAACACACATAAATACATGAAAACATACTCAGAGGCTCTAAATAAAGATCTGCAAAAGCAACAGTGACCTCCAAAGCAGACATCCAAGCAACCTCCACCCCCCAACACAAACCATGAAACACATACTTCACAAAACCAGTGTGCCATACAATCACAGCCATTAAGGCAAAATAACATACCCAACACACTAGTAATAGGTGACTTTATAGTCGGGCACACTGATGCCCCACTCACTAGGCTGAACAAGGAGAAGGTCACTGTTAGCTGCCTGTCAGATGCCAGGATCCGCCACATAACACAAACGCTCATGTCACTCCAGAACAAGTACAAATACGACTCTGTCATTGTCCATGTTGGTCTGAATGACCTGAGCTGTACCTCCCTAGACTACATGAAAAGAGACATGGAAGAGCTCTCTGATCACATAGCCCAGGCCAGTATGACCCTGACCCTAAGTAGCATCCTGCCCTCACCAAGAATGATACTACTGTATAAAGAAAAAAATTATCAATTTCAACAATTGGCTAAGCTTCTGGTGTCATTCAAAGGGGATCCAGTGTCTGTCAGCCTGGGATGACATGCTCAACAAGCCACACTGCTTTGCTAGAGATGGCATGCACCTGTCATCCTTAGGCTTTCGATTACTGGCCAAGGCTTTTTCCACCCCCATAGTGCCTTTTTTAGGCAATGCTCAAAAGACAAACCCACCGCCATAAATAGAACAAGTAACAAAAAACTGAGGGTAATGCTGCTCAATGCCAGAAGTCTAAACCTCAAAATGAATGCACTCGAGGCACTCCTCAGTATGGAAAAAATCGATATATGTGCAGTAACAGAAACCTGGTTTAAGGCTCCAGAGACCACCCCAGTACTACCAGGCTGCAACTCATACCATACATTTTGGCCACAAAACCCGGACCAAAATACAAAAGGCGAGGGAGTATCCATATTCATCAAGGATACCCACACCTCCAGGTTAGTGGCACAGCACAATACTTCAGAGATCATCCATGTGCAACTAACAATGGGCAAAACTGCAATTCAAATTGTAGCTTGCTACAGATCACCCACCATGTCCCAGGACACCCATTCTGCATTTCTGGAAGCACTGGAAACATAAAGGTCCTACCAAACACCCTAATATTGGGTGATTTCAATTACCCAAACATTAACTGGGAGAACTACTCAAGTACTAACACCCTTGCCCAACATTTCCTAGAATTTATAAACACAAACACCCTGGATCAACTGGTCAACACCCCCACCAGAGGTTACAACATATTGGACCTGGTCATCAACAACATATGTGACTGGTGTTCCACACCAGAGGTAAACCCCTCGCTGGTTAGAGCTGACCATAAACTAATCACTCTGGATATCCACATTCTGCCCCCACTCTCGGTCAAAGAAACCACTGTGAAAAACTTTTCAAAAGCAAACTTCACATTACTTAAGACCGAGGTGGAAAGTTTCATAGCCCCCTTGCTAAAGGATAATGCTGCCCAAGCTGCAAAATCCTTTACTAATGCACTCTACACGCACCTACAAGAATGCATGGATCGAGCTATCCCAAGCAAAATAAAGACTCACTCCTCTAAGAAAAGGAAACCGGTCTGGTGGACCCCTGCCATAAGCAAGCTATACAACAGAAGGAGGAAACTAGTACAGAAAAGAGTAAAGTCCCAAGAAGGGAAGACATCCCTGATCAGTATCAGTAAGAAACTATGATCCCTCATAAAAATCATCCAAGGCTAGCTTCGAAAGAAAAATTGCCAAGGACTCCAAAGATAACCACAAGGCATTCTTTAGCTATGTCAAGAATCTAAGTGGCAATTCTCAGATCTGCTCGAAATTAGTGCAGAATGGCACAAAATACACTGAACCAACCAATATCACCAACATCTTGGCAGACAGGTTCAGTGCAAACTTCACTCCCTCTCACCTCCAAAATGGCCCATAACCATACCAGAAGAACGTAGTGCCCCTGAAATCGCAGACAGGTTAAAACAGCCCTCTCCAAAGCCAAAAACACAGCATCAATGGGATCGGATGGTGGTGCAGGCTGCGTCCTACATGAGCTCAAAGATAAACTAACCCCTCACCTAAACACACTGTTCAAACTCAGCCTCTCAACAGGCTACGTGCCCATAGAGTGGTGCACAGCAATGGTTATTCTGCTCCACACAGGTGGAGCCACAACAGACCCTGGGAACTATCGCCCTATAAGCCTGACTAGCTTGGTCTGCAAGATGATGGAGTGCATCATCATGGATCTCATTAACAGAGACATTGGGAACCTCCTACACTGGACCCTATCCAGTTCAGCTTTGTTAAGGGCAGACCATCCCTCCTAAACCTGGTGGACTTCTTTGAGACAGTTACCAAGGCTATAGATGAGGGGAAGGTGGTCCACACAGCCTACCTAGACCTCACAAAGGCCTTCAACACCATTCCCCATTCTGGTATTATAGACAAGCTCACCAGCCTGAATATAAACTCCTACGTCACGAGATGGGTTGCCATCTGGCTCATGTACAGTACCCATATGGTAAGAGTTGTGGGAGCTAGGTCTGACTCTTAATGGGTTACAAGTGGCATTCCTCAGGGCTCAGTCCTAGGACCCCTCCTGTTTGGCATATACTTCTCAGAGGTACAGGCAAGCACTGGAGGACTATGGCTGACCAAGTTCGCAGACAACTGCAAACTAGGGGTGTAATTGACTCTCCGGCTGACACAGACATCCTCCAAAAGGGTCTCACTGAGATAGATTCCTGGTGTCACAACCATGGCCTCAAGCTAAATGCCAAAAAGTACATAGTCATCCCCTTCGGAATAAACAAAGTACTCACAAGCTACCACATAGGTGGTAGCCCCCTAAATACAGAAGATGTAATAAGGGATCTGGGGACCCAAGTAGACAGTAATCTCTCCTTTGATAATCACATTGCCAAAGTGGTTAGAAAATCCTTCTATGTGGCCAACCTAATCACAAAAGGGTTTGCATCCAGATCAAAAGAGGTCATTGTACCCCTCTACGCATCACTCATCAGACCCATCATAGAGTACAATGCCCCATTAGGGATACACCTTACAAGACACCTACAACAGCTGGAAAGACCACAGAAGTAAATCACCAAGAGGATCACTGGTCTCAAACAGATGCCCTATGCAGCTTGACTGAAGAAACTCCAGCTGTACTCGGTTGCATACCGCCTACTCAGAGGTGATCTCTGCCTGACATGCAAGGCCATGTCCAACCCAGAATTGATGGACATGCTCCACCTAAAGAAAACCATATCCCCTCGAGCCACATGCTCTAGGGATCTAAACCTCACCACAACAATAAATAGGACATGCTGGAGGCATGGAGGCTGGAGACTTCCCATGCTCTGGAACAAGATTCCAATCTACATTAAGCAGAGATCCTCACTAACACTCTTCAAGAGAAACCTGAACGAGTGGATGGGAAACAGAACGTTTACCCAATGGATCACTTCAATGGTTCTGCTGGACAGAGGCACAGGGAACTAATCTAAGGGTGTGGCAAAAGCCAATACATTCCAGGTAGGCTTATAAATGCCTTCAGGCAGATAGCCTATTACCTACCTATGAACCTATGAACATGCTGAAAGGGGAATTGTACTCAGTAATGGGTCTTATAAGGGAAGAATACAGGTAAGTTATGACCTCCTTGTCCCTGGATGAGATACCCTTACTAATGAGGTGGGCTATGTACAAAGTTTTCTGTACAACGATGGCAACATAGTGGTCAAATGTCAGTTTGGTATCAACATGGGTGCACAAGTCCCTCACGGCTGATTGTATGCTTAGGACCTTGTCATTAATGTGATCATTTGTGGGGATATCATTCTCCCCAAAGGGGATGATGATGCATTTTTGGCATTCAGTTTGAGGCCATGTTCTGGCATCAGTCATTTGTTTGGGTGAGACTCTTTTGGAGGATGCCCACATCACTAGAGGAATTGATGACAGTGCCCAGCTTTCAGTCATCTGCAAACTTGGTCAGCCATAGCCCACTGGTTTTGGCCTACACCTCAGAAAAGTATACCCTGAACAACAGAGACACCAAGACCGATCCCTGGGGTACACCGCTCATTACGGGTCTACTGCTTGAGGTGGCTTCCCCTATTTTGACTAGGTGGGTTCTGTGACCCAGTTTGCTACCCATCTGGTAACATATGGATTGATGCTTAGTTAAGAGAGTTTTTCTATTATACCCAAGTGTGGAATAGTATTGAAGGCTTTGGCCAGGTCAAGGTAGGCAGTGTGCACCATCTTCCCCTCATCTATGGCTTTGGTGACTGTCTCAAAGAAGTCAACCAAATTTAACAGGCATGACCTCCCCTTGATGAAACCAAACTGTGTGGGATCAAGTGTTTGGAGGCTGCCAATACCTTTGATAATGAGGTCCATGATAATCCATTCCATGGCCTTGGAAATCAGGCTAGTTAGGCTGATGGGTCTATAATTTCCTGGATTGCTGGACACTTCAACTTTGTGCAAAGGGATGACAGTGGGTGTCCTTCACTTGGCTCGGATGAAGCCAGTACTCATACTTTGGTTGAACAGGATGCCTAGTGATGCTGCAAGTTCCTGTCTGAGTTCATGTAGGATGCAGCTTGGAATGTTATTGGGTCCCATACAGACTGTATTTTTTGCCGTTGATGACTTGCTCCCTAGAGATAAGGGGAGGGAGTAGGTGCTGGGGATGTCCTGATTTACTGATAGGGGTGAAATTTTCAATGAACCTATCTGCCAGCAGGTTGGCTATAACTGTGGCATTTGTGCATGTGGTGTCCTTGACTACCAGTTCGGAGCAGATCTGAGTGCTTCCTTTGAGATTGTGGACATATGTGAAGAAGACCTTATGATTAGATGTGGCCAGTTTGGACTAGAAGTTTGCTTTGGAGGATTTCACTATGCTCTTATTTTCTTGTTCAGGCTAAGGAGAAATTACTTCCAATTAGGCACTGGCACCTGCTCTTTCTTGGTCCTGGACAGCTTTTTTTTCATTTTATTATAGAGTTTATTTGTTGCAGATGTCCACCAGACAGGTTTACTCTTCCTTGAGGAGTATGATTTTGTCCTGTCGAGTATTCCTGATTCCATGCAGTTATATAAATGCTCATATAGTACTTTGGTGTAGGTTTGGACATATCTGCCAGTTCCTATGGAGGGGGAGGGGCTGTAAAACTGTTTATACCTTCCCTCAGGAGGTTGTAATTAGCTTTGTAGAAGTTTTTTTGTTTGACCCTAGCTGGGGGAGGGGGAGGGGGAGATGGTGACTTCAAAAATGACTGCTTTGTGGTCAGATCTTACCAAGGAGGATGACACTGTAGGGATGCTGTAGTGGTTACTCATGTTGGTTAATACCAAGTCCAAGATATTATCCACCTCTTGTGGGGGTGTCGACCAGCTGGTCCAAGGCATTTTCACTGACAAAATCAAGGAATCTCTGGGCATTTGTGTTTTGGCATGAGTAGTTCTTCCAGTCTATGGTTGTACAGTTAAAGTCATCCAGGATCAAGGGTTGAATCTTGATAGATTCAAAGAGGTCCAGATAGATGGAGTAGGCATCTTGAGTCAAAGTTGCATGCTTGTAGCTAGCTATGATTTGAATAGGGGTCTTGTCAATGATTAACTGCATGTGGAGTATCTCCTCGGCACCATACTTTTTGACAAGACTGGAAGTGTTTATGTCTTTAATATGTATAGCAACTCCACCTCCTTTCGCTTTACTGCCCACAATTTAGGGTCTGAATGTATGATAGGATGAGTAACCTGGTATGGCTGGGGTGCTCTCCACAGCATTGAACCAGATTTCTGTGACTGCACAAATGTCAGCATCTTCTAGGGTTAAGAATGCTTGCAATGAGTGCAGTTTCATGTTCAGACTCCTAGCATTTAGCAACATGACCTATAATTTGCATTTTGATGACATTTTCATGTTGGTTGTTTTGACCTCTTGGCATTGCCTAAAAAAAGGCACTATGGGGGAGGCAAGAGCATTTGCCAGAAGCCTGAAGTCCAATCTCTGGCAAAGTATCTTGATCTGTTGGTCAGGTCTATCCAGGCTATCAGGCTATCAGGTACTGGATCTTCTTGGAATAATACCAGAAACTAAGCCAATCGTTAAAGTCAATCATTTTCTGTTTGTATTGAAGCATCATTCTGGATGATGATAGGATGCTGCTTAAAGCTAGGAACATACCTACCTGGGACACATATTCAGCAAACTTGATCATATCACTCTTCCTATAGTTCAATGAGGTACGTCTTAAGTCATTTGCACCAACACGGACTATGACAGAGCCATAACAGTACCTTTTGTTGAGACACTTGAGTGCATGGGTGATATGGCAGATTCTGGCACCTGACAAGCAACTAACCATGACTTTTTCCTCATCCAACCTGGTGAGGGGAATATCTGTGTGTCTTACAATGTAGTCTCCTATGACTAACGTGTTGGGTTTATGTTTAGGCCTTAGTGGCTGGACTATATGTGGCGTGTGGTGTGGTGGGCAGTGGAGTTCACATGTATTTTTGCCTCAGAGTTTTCTTTTGTTTGGGTATGTTTTTGCTGAGGACCTAAGCATATATGGTGTACGTTGTATAGATGTGGATGGTGTTTGAGGTGTGGTGTTTGTGTTAACAACCTTCTCAGTGCCAGATATACTGGTTGTGAGGGAGAGAGCATAGGCTCTATGTTCTTAATGTAATTGCAACTCTCACAAATTGTTTTCCTAGGTTGCAGTAGTAGAGGGTTGTTTGTGTACATGAGGCAACTACTACACTGTCTCAGGATACCCATATCAGCCAGACTGACAGGAGAAACCATAGGAAATTGTCCATTCATATTTGTCAGAATCTGTGGGAGAGAGACCAGAGAGACCTAAGAGGGTAAAAGGTGGAAGGTTTAAGAGAGTACTAGTAGGTGCTACTAATGGAACATTTGTAGCTGGAATACCTCACAATGGGTTAAAAACAGCGCATCTGTAGTGCATGACTTGCAAACAAACCCAAATCAGCTCAAATGTGGGGTTTAAATACCACAAAAAATAGAAGATTCTAGTAACACAGAAATCTAGCCAATCCTGCTAGCCCTTGGTTTCTTTACTAGTCAGCCTGTGCCAGACAAGGTCCAGACAGCCCTGCTACTCTCAATATCAGAGAAGATAGGCCCCTACCAACACAAGATAGCTGCCAGAAACACAGAATGCAAACACAAGATGGCTACCAGAAACACAGAAGGCACAAACTTTTATCCAGACTATGCTACTCAATTTAAGGGTTAGGAACACCATTAAACTCACAAAAAAGCACAGATTAATGACTTACAGATAAAAACAGAACTCAAAGTATGAAAAAATACAGTTAAACAGTAATGAAATGCAGTAAAATGTAGTTAAACAATAATGAATTGCAGTAAATAGCAATGAAATACAGTTAGTAATGAAATGCAGTTAATCAGTAAATTGCTTTAAAACAGTGCAAATGTGATAAATTAGCTCAAATCACAACAGTAAAAAAATAGCTCAAATAAAGCAGCAATTCAGTAGATTATTGTCATCAGTTTAATCAGGCTACCAACACGCAGTAACAAATGCAGCAAACTAAATGCAGTTGAACACCTAAGCAGAAGCAAAATGAAGTAGGAAGAGGCACAATATTTTTTTGTTAGTAGAAAGTGAGGCGACAGAAGATAATTCAAGGTTAAGATGCTAAAGGATGGGCCTTCACAACTGATCACACTGTACTCAGTAGACTGTGCTGATGCAGTGGATGGGCCTTCACAGCTGATCTCACTGTACTCAGTAGAATGAGCTGATGCAATGGGACTGGGAGGAGTGTCCAATATCAAATTTATAGTAGAGGCAGGCAATTCAGAAGCCACCAAGCATTAAGACCACAACAACAGCTGGGTGGCTCGATGAGGACACAAGATCAGAACAAAGGTACAGATTCAATTCACTAAGCCTAAAATACAGTTGCATACAGATATGCAGCAAATATTGTTTTAGTTAATCAGAAGTGCAGAAAACAGTTGAAAATAGGCACTTATTTTTTGTAGTCTCACTGCAGGTTTTGGGAAAACAGCAGAGCAAGGGCAGAAGGCTTAACTCACTGCATCATTGAGCAAACAAGCCCTTGCTAGGGCTTTCCTTGCTAGGGACTTCCTCTCAAGTCACTTGTCATTCTATTAAATGTAGTTATGATGCATCAGATGCCTGTTCTAGGGCTGCTGTTTTTGGTTCAGTGATGAGGAGGTATTCCTGGCTTAGGCTTCAACCCCTATCTGATGATATTAAGGCTAAGTTGAGGGATGCTCCTCTGGATTCTAGACTTTTGTTTGGGGAAGCTGCTGCTGGTTCGTATAAGTCCATTCAGGATAAGGGTAAGGCTTTACAGGTGTTTAAACATATGTTTGTTTCTCCTGTGTCTAAATTTCAGAGAAACTTCCCTGCTAAGCCTGTCTTTATTTATAGGCAATCCCACCCATCTTCTTGTCAAATTTTCTACTCCTGTTAAGGCTGCTCAATTTTCAGGGACTCCATAGCCTTCCTTTCCAGATAAACTAGGTGCTGTATGACTATCCATCCCTTCCCAGCCAAATTTCTGTTTCTCTTCACCTTTCTCTTTCTCTTTCTGTTTGGCTTCAGATCACTCAGGATTCTTGGGTTCTGTCAGTCATTCATCAGGGGTTCTTCATGGTGTGGAAATCCCATCCTTCTTTTATGGGCATTCCTCAGCCTCCTCAGAAACAACTTCTCTTTTTCCCAGATGTTCTTCAAAATCTCTTGACTCAAGGTACTATTCAAGAGGTGCCTGTGTCCCAACGAGGGAAAAGGTTCTACTCCAGACTATTTCTACTGCACCAGGAAAGAGGGCAATTGGAGACCTATTCTAGACCTCTCTCATCTAAATACTTTTCTAAAAGTGCCTTCCTTTCAGATGTTGTCCCTTTAGACTGTGTTTCCTGTCTTGCTCGCTCAGGCCTTTATGGCGTTTCTGGATCTCAAGGATGCTTATCTCCATATTCTAATCCATCCTCTTTTCAGGAAGGTTTTGCATTTCTCTGTTGCTTCCTGGTATTTTTCATAGGTTCATAGGTTCATAGGTTCATACTAGGCTATCTGCCCAAGGGCATTTATAAGCCTAGCCCATAGTTATGTGGCTTTCGCCACCCCTTTAGTTTGAATAAAAACTATGCCTATCATTTTGCTGTGCCTCTGTCAAGCAGTGACACTGAAGTAATTCTCTGCTTTGTCCTTTGGTGATTTTACTACCGAAAAGTGTTCACCAAATGCCTTGCTCCTGTGATTGCCTTTTGCAGGTTTCAAGGGATTCAAATATTTCCTTACTTGGATGACCTGTTGATTCAGACATTCTCTCCAGAGACACTTTTTTAAAATCTTCATTTTGCTGTTTCCCTTCTTATGAGTCTAGCATTCACTATAAATTTCAAAAAGTCTTCTCTGACTCCTTCTCAGGATCATATTTTTCTGGGTTGCAGGATTCAGATGGTGCCAATGCTGGCTTCCCTGCTGCCTCCAAAGACCTTAACTCTTATTTCTTTGTTTTACACTTTTCTTCCTCTGGCTTCCATTACCACCAGGGAGTTTCTGAGAGCTCTGGGCTTCATGGCATCCACAATTCTTATGCTCCTTTTGGCCAAACTTCATATGAGAAAGTTTCAGTAGTTTCTGAAGTCAGTATGGCTTCAACATGCACATCTTTTAGACTTTGTTGTTCCTCTTCTTCCTTGTCTTAGACAGGTACTTCACTGGTGGATTCAGCAGTTGTCTCTGATTCTAGAAATTCATTTTTATTCCCCTCTTGTCCCTCAGGAATCCTTCATGTATGCTTCAAACATGGGATGGGGTGACATTTGGCTCCCTAAAAGTTCAGGGGGTGTGGTCACCTTGTCAGCAGAAGGAGCACATCAATGTCAAAGAGATGAAAGCTCTTATAGATTCATAGATTCATAGATTATTACTAGGCTAAATGCCCTTGCAAGCCATTTTAAGCCTAGTCAATTATCCCTTGTGAGACTCAAACCCTGCACCTTGTGTTTGTAAGGCAAACACATTAACCATTAGGCCATCCTCCCAACCCATATATAGATTATTACTAGGCTAACTCCCCTTGTGCATCATTTTAAGCCTAGCCAACTACCCCATGTGAGAATCAAACCCTGCACCTTGTGTTTGCAAGATAAACATCTAAACCATTATGCCAACTACTTCTGCTGGCTCTTCAGGCCTTTCATTCTCCTTTCTCTCTAGGGCCTCTCAAGGTGTTCACAGAGAATACCACAGTGATGTTGTATATCAACAAACAGGGATGAACAAAATCTTATGTTCTTTGCCGGTTAGCACTTCTGGTATGGGCTCTTGCTGTCAAGTATCACGTGACTCTTCAGGCAATTTATATCCCTTCCAGTCAGAACATTGCGGGAGGCATTCTGAGCAGGTCCTTAACTGAGTCTCAAGAATGGATACTTCACAGGGATGTGTTTCTGGACATTATCCACTAGTGAGGTACTGTTCAAGTGGATCTTTTTGCCTCCCCTCTGAACAAACAACTTCCTCTGTTTTGTGCCAGAGTTCCAGGCCTTTTGGCATGGAAGGTGGATGCCCTCTCATTTTCTTGGAAGGGGATGTTTCTTTATGCATTCTCTCCCCTTCTAAAAGTCCAGTTCAAAATTCAACAGGATGCATCCAAAATCTTATTGGTGACTCCCTTTTGACAGCGGCAGCACTGGTTCCTTCTTCTTCTTCTGTATTTAGCCAGGGGCAATCATCACAAGTTACCCCACAGGGTGGATCTACTCTCATTAGAAAAGAAATCTCTCATCCATCCCTACCTGTCCACACTTTAACTGACCCTGTGGGTGATAGTATTTTGATTCCTCATAGACACCCTTTTTCTGAGGATGCACTACAAGTCCTGCAGGAGGCCAGTAAACCGTATTCTAGGAAATCCTACTTATCCAAATGGAAGAGGTTTTCTATTTGGTGTCTCTCTCATAACCTACACCCACTTACTGTGGAGTTCCTTTGGTTCTCTCTTATTTGTGTGAGTTACTCAATGCTGGTTTGGCCTATTCTTCTGTTAAGGCGCACTTGTCAGCTATCTTTGCTTGTCTGCCTTTTTCTCCTACTTCAGCTTCTAGACTTGAGATGAAACAATTTCTTAAAGACATCCTTAATATTAGACCTCCAAGAAGCCTGTTCCTTCTCCCTAATATCTTAATTTTGTTTTGGAGAAGTTGACTCAGGCTGCTTTTGAGTCTTCTGCTTCAACTTCCTTGCAACATTGTTCCTGGAAGACTGTTCTTTTGTTAATTCTCACATCTGCCAGATGGATGTCTAAGTTATAGGTCTTTATGGCTTGTCCTCCTTTTTTGATCTTTCATGAGGACAGACTTTCCTTGCACACAAACCCTTCTTTTATGCCTAAAGTGGTTAATGAACTATCGGTTAATCAGTCTAGTAGTCTACTTACTTTTTCCCCTCTTTGTAAGCTGATAGTGAGAGGATGCTGCATACTTTGGATGTGCATATGTAACTCAATGTTTATTTGGATAGGCTATTAGAAAATCTGATCAGTTATTTGTTTATTTTCATCCTAGATCTTTGGGACTTGGTGTAATAGAAGCAAAGTATTTCTTCTTGGATTTCTAAGATTATTTCTTTTTGTTACACTTTTCATGGCAAGAGCCTTCCCCTATTCAGTCAAGGCTCATTCTACTAGAGGTGTGGCTTCTGGTGCTTTTTTCAAGGGCTTAGATACTAATTCTATTCTTGAAGCAATGGGATGGTATCACTAGAGTTAGAGCTGGTTTTGCTAGTGCCATTCTTCATGGCTTTTAGGGTACTTTTCTGCTCCTTCCACGCAAGTTTCCTCTTGAGCTTTGGCACTCTCCCATATGTTAAGAACACTGTAGCAGTGATTGTGAGGACATAGTACAGTTATGTAAAATCTTACCATAATGGTAGATGTCCTTGCCCTGCTGCAGTATTCACTCCCTCCTGTCTTTCCTTTAGCCCTTTGCCTTCCTGGATGTACAGATTACCTGTTGGGCTCCCTGGACTGGTGTTCCTACTAGGGCAATCAGTTCTGGCTATGGAATGTCTGGATGTCACCTTTATGCACTATGCTACACAAAGAGCACTTGGGTAACATTCTGCATACCTTTAAAGCAACAGGAGTCTTTGGCAGACTGGCTGGACATTTGACTTCCATGGCAGAGAACCCCCATATGTTAAGAATACTGCAGCAGTGAAGGCAAGAACATATACCATTATGGTAAGATTTTACACAACTGTGCTTTCTTCATGTTTGTAACTAGATTGTGAAAAAAAAGGGACCTGTGATGTAAAGGAATCCCAGCTTTTGTATTAGTTTCAGAAGTTGTACAGGCTGAGCAACAACTTTACTATACTTAATCTAGACTTTAGTTTTATATTGTTTGTGTGAGTTTTCTCATAAAAGTTGATTTAAGTTCTCTTTGAATTCTGTGGTAACTGATTGTAATTCTTCTTTTCTTTTTTATTTTTTATTCATTGCAGCTGAATATGGATTCCATAAATGAATATGCCATCAATCATTTGCTAAAGCACAAGTATTTTATGCAGTATACTAAATGATATGTATATTTAAAGGCAATGCTGATAACACTGGTGATCTGTGTTCCTCATGCCAAAAGTTAGATGTTTGCTTACCATTATTAGTAGTAAATCTGGACTTACTGATGATGATTGCACTTGTGTGATTGGCACAACTTGGAGAACTGTTGTTTCATGTATTAATGACTGGACTGGTGGGATAAATAATGTTAGACAAAGAGCAAATAGAACACATTTAGGAAAGGATGTGTTTATTTTCTCTAAAGATCACTCAACTCCTATGAAACAAGAAAATGTCATGACTTTGGAATTCTGGATAGAAGTATTCAACAATCTGAAATCTGAGGATTCAGAGTGTTTAGAAGGAAAAAAAGAAAGAAATGAAGAAGTTCACAACAAATAAAAAGGAAGAAAAAAAATGATAAATGTCTGTAAAGTAAAGAGAATACATGCTAAAAAGGACACTGCTTTGCTATGTAACACAGATTACAAGGAATGATAACATTTTTCTATAAGAAAACCTTCAGTCTGCAGAAGAAGGCAGGATTTTTTCAAAAGCAAAGGTAGAAAAAAAGAGGCAAAGAGCAGATGAAAAGGAAGAAATGAAAACTGAACTTGGAAGGCTTGAAGAACATTACTTTTATTAAAAAAGAGGCAAAAGACAGAAGTTGACAACATGGCTCAAGCTGTGGATGTGCAAAGCCAGCTGGATGAGAATTGTATGCTTAGAAATGTAATACTCAATGAAAACAGTGGGATTAATAAGACTAATGGTGATAAAGATCATTCATTTGTAACTATTGCTAGAGCAGGTATTACTGAATTAGAAGTTGAAGATTCTTCAGATCAGGTCAGAAAAGATATTCCTGTAATTGCAGGGTCAGTTATTAGAGGAACTGATACTTAGATTTGCAGAGAAGATAATGAGCATTAAATAGTGTTATGCTTGCTTGGTCTCCTTCTGTTTGTCAAAAGTACACTTCACTGACAAACAGAAGGCTGAGCCCACTTCTGCGAAAGTGCACTTTCGCAAAAGCTGATTCGCCGAATTGTGTTACAGTGGGGATAAGGGAATATATCCTTTTCCCCACTGTAGTGCAATCTCAGAGTTAGTATATTTAAGTAGGGTGGTGTGGGGAGCAGATGCCCACATGAGGGGTGCAGGGAGACTTGCCCCCCCCTGCATAAATATGATTCAGTGTTTTGTTTTTTATTTTCTTTTATGTTTTTGTGTATTTTTTTCATTATTTTGTGTTTCACGAAAGTGCACTATTGCGAAAGTGAGTTTGAGGGTTTATGTTTCGATGAAACATAATTCGATGGATCAACATAGTTCCGTGCTTGCTAGGAGCAAAAACAGAGAATGTGAGACAAGCCTTAGAATGCCTTAATGTAAGGAAGTACAGATCTGTTTTTATTCATGTCAGTACAAATGAGCTCTTCCACAAGTACTCTCTGTTAGTAGGAAACTTATAGCCCTCTTAGATATGATAGCTTGTACAGGAGTTATCACATTTTTTTTTTTTTTTTTGCAAATCATATATAGAAAGGAAAGTCGGGTCACCATGAATGAAAAGAGTTTTTGGTCAAATACTTACATGATAAAAATGTCCTGTTTTAGAAAATGGAAATGTGTAGATCATCAGAGCCTGATTTGGGGCATACATGTGTTCAGACAGGATGCTGTGCATTTATCAAAATCAGGGAAGTGAATTTTTGCAGCAGATATTTTGCAATATTTAACAAACTCAATGCAGTATTTTTGCCAGGTCAAAAATTTAGCAGTTCACAGTTAGCAAAATTTGATGTGGCACTGATGGTTCTTAATGTTAGGAGCATTAATAATAAAGTTTTTTATTGGAAAATTTGCTATGTTCCCACAAAATTGATGTTGTTAATTGTAAAATATAGTTAAAGAACAATGATTGGAAATCAGTTCTGATAGGGTATAAATGTTTTTGCAGTAAAAGACAGTCTAACAAAAAATTAGGAAGAGGTGTTATGATAGGTGTAAAGATAGTTATGAGACCTGTAATAATTACATGTTCAGTGATGACATCAATATTACAGCTTGTATAACTGTGACAATAAAGACAGCCCTGGAACATATAACAATCATTGGAGTATATAGATCACCAAAGTCAAGTGCTGATAAACCTATAAGAATTCATACATTTTTGCAGGAAACACAGGATGGAAGAATAATAGTAATGTGAGGCTTACATTTACCAGGAGCAGACTGGAATAAGATTGATTCAGCAACATTAGTAAGGAAGTTATTAACAATGTACAGTATGTTCAGGAACAACAATTGCTCCTGATTCCTCAGGACCCAATATGGATAGAAAACAGGTAAATAATATTAGCAGTGTTATATTTTATCAATAGTCCATGACTGGGTATGGGTAATGTTAATGAACCTGACTGATCAATCAGTGCCAACTGTGGGCATATCCAATATTATCCACGTACAGCAGCAGATTATTACTATTATCTAGTGAAAATTTTAAGAAAAATAATATAGGTTTTCTCTGTGTTGTTGTTGTATAACTGGACTTTACTGTTTCTTTTATGGCTTACAGGCTTGCTCTGCTTATGCATTCAAAATGCAACTACTGACACTATGCACAAGTTAAGTATTTAAACATGTCTGTTTTGATTTACTAACACTCAGTTTACTGTTTCAGCCTTACTATGAACCATCATACTGTTACTCTTGTGACTCCTATTCCCTAACCCTCACAAATAACCTTACTGCTATCATATAAACACTCTTGTTTCTTTTTACCTAATTCTCAACTTCCATTTAATCTTTTTTGTAACACTCCCAATGACCTTGCTCCCTCCCATAGCGCTTTGCACTATATTCATTTATAGTCACACCCCTCCCTAACAGTACCTAGCTAGTCTACATTGTATCTTCTACTTTTCCCAAATAAACTCTCACATCTTTCTAAATGTAACTACATCCTCAAACTCTAGCATTTTAAAACCCTTATCCATTACATCTAGAGAAGATACCAGGACAACTTAACTCTCTTCCTTCACAGAAAATATATCTTTCCTACTTACCCTCTATAAGCTTTCTGACTTCACCACCACTAAATATCCTTCTACCATGCAACTTATTTTTCCTTTTTCCTTCCTACTTCCCCAGCACCTGCCAAGTATAACATACAGATCCCTTTCCTTACTCATGCTACTACTCAGCTTATCCTCTATTCTTCTCCTGCCACTGTGCCATTTTTCATCCTACCATGACTCTATAATAGCTCTCACCATATCTCTAACTCTGTCCCAGCCACCTGTTTATACTCCCTCCCTATACTCTCCACACATCACACCAAACATTTAATGATGTCCCTCATCTTTACTCCAGATGTAGACTCATTAACTCCACTTAATTCAAACTAAAACAAAATTAGGTAAAAAATACTCAGCAAAAAACTAGTATCAGTAATTTCCCAGTAGACTAAAATCCTTTAAGGAGGAGACATTCTTCCTAATTCTGCCCTCATCTATCACAATAAACACCAAGACAATTCTCGTCCACACACTTTTCTAACCCTACAACTGTCCACCCCAACCTCAGTAATCTAACGTTTGCTGTCATAAATGTTAGAAGCATAAGAAATAAAACTTCTGAACTACTTGCCTGTATTATCCAACATAAGCCTAATATACTCACTGTAACTATAACTTGGCTTAAACCAAGCATAACCAACTCTGATATGACACCTCTTGTTTTAATATTTCCTGACAACTACCACATTTCCTCTTACAACAAACCGATATCAAAATTAAATTCAGCAGAAGTTTTTATAACTTTTCTGAAATGAAAAAAATATATAAACAAATCTGTATTACTGTTGCTTACACCCCTCCTGATGACAATACAGTTATATTGGAAGATATCCTACACTGGATATCCATAACAATTCCACAAGAAGTAATACAATTAGATGATGTGAATGTCAATTTATATGGACATAAATTTGAACTCCCCTACATCTAGCATGAACATATTTGGTTTCACACAAGTAATTAATAGATTCACACATTATAGCAAGACATCAGATTTATCAGACTGGATCCTAGTATCAAACCTAGCAAATACACCACCTCAGGTACAATGTCTGCCTGCCTAAGTGATCTTTTCTCAATGTATACAACAAAACATCTCACACATCCACTCAAATAGCATATTTATAAAACAACACTCAACCTTTCCAAGTTTAACCCAGAAATGTTCATTACTAGCCCATCATCTTTTAACTGGATCTTCCTAAAAAATCCTCCCTTTAGATGATGCTATAAATGAATTCAGTACAACATTCCTAAATATCCTACACAGCCTTGCACCTCTTAGAAGGAAAAGACTAAAAACAAATAATACAATCTGGCTGTCTAAATAGAGTAGAATGCTAATGCAGACTAGAGAAAAAAACATGGAAAAATGGCAAAAATAAAAAACACCATAATATCTTGAAAACTTCGAAATGTTTCACAAGTGTCCTAAAAAGCAAATTAATGAAATACAAAAAACTATACTGTAATAACTTTCAGAATAATAGTAAACACATGCCCCAAAATTCTGGACAGCCATTAAATTAATCTTGCATTTTGACCATAAATTTAACCATAACCCCTCTCCCAATAACTCATCACTCAAAACTGCAATACAATTTAACTCTTATTTCATAGGTAACTGTAACTAAGGATTCCCCAACATCTAATCCTAACCCTGCCCAGCAGCCGCATATCACCACATTCCCTATAACATTCACATCTGCGTCACATCCTATATAAAACTACTCTTAAACAAACTCAAACCATGCTCTACTTCATCTAATGACCCTTCCAAGTGAATACCTTTAAATATCATTGCCTCCCCTGTCTCAATCCTTATAAATAGGTCAAGCTAAGAATCTCATGTTCTCTATCTCTCTCTCTCTCTCTCTCTCTCTCTGGAAAAAAGTCACATATTATCCCTCTGAATAAAGGAGAAAGTTCAACAGACATTGATAACTTTAGACATATAGTAATTTTATAGCCTCTCCAAAATATTTGAAAAATGTATTTACAAGTAATTGCTAAATTATCTCCTGCAGAAAGAACTAATTTCCCCACAAAATATGGTGTCTGCCCTTCCCAGAGTACTAACACTGCACTTCTAATGGCAAACTAGTCTCCTCCTTATTTCTAGAATTATCTAAAGCCTTTGACACAGTTTTTGGCAAAGTTTGTCACAGTAAACTTCTACTTAAAATGTCCTTATTAGGTCTCTCTTAGCCAACCCTTCTGTGGTTCAAATGCTATCCATCCAATATGTATCAGTCAGTAAAATGGCATTCCACCCTTTCTCCATACCTCCCAGTCACACCACTCACCACAAGGCTCAGTCCTTGTCCCTCTTCTCTTTAACATTCTCACAATCACCCTCCACACATTAATACAATATACCTCCTTAGTACATTAATGACTCCACAGCCATTTGCACATCTGACAGCATGGCACACCTCTAAAAAATTACTCAAGAAGTTTTAATAGCAACTGAAAGATAGCTTTGTAACTTACAACTCATGCTGACCCCTAAAAAACAAACTGCTACTTTTTTAACTCAATCCCTCTTCCATGAAAAAAACAAAATGTAAAGTCCTCTCTCTTGATAATACAACCACTGAAGTCAATTCTCATAGCAAATGACTAGGAATGATAGTGGATGATAATCTTAAATTTGACCTGCATATACAAAATTGCTTAAGAAAAACTCATCAAAAACTAGGGATACTTTATAGAGCCCATAACTTTCTCACTGATGCAACTAAAGCTACATCTACCACTACTTAACTCCTCCTAACACTTCTTTATGGTGCCTCCATCCTTATTAACCTTCAAGCATTGCAAAAAAATCAAAACCTGAACTATGCTATAGCAAAGCATTCTCATTCTAATTCCAATTCTTAATCTAACCGTTAACTCTAATATCTTGGTTTATTTGTAAAAAAAAGAAAAAAATAATTAACAGGTACAGAACCCTTCCATTTGTATGAGATCATACCTCTTGATTTTGCTGGTTTCTTAAAGATGTCCATTTCTTCTGTCATGTCCTTAATGTCCATATGTCATCCAAGGTGCTGATGTATTCTTCTGTTTCCAATTCCATTGCAGTAGGTATGTCATCACTAATGAGATATTGGACCTCTGTTTTTCATCACTCTGTAGCATTGATAAAGTGCCAAATACACTGCAGATGAAGCTGTTGCCACATTTGTTGCTGTTGCACTATTTGGTGAGGCTGGTCTGAAGATGAAAGAAGGTTTATCAGTGGTGATGCACAGCAGGAATGATGAGACCTACAATTCTTTGTCCTTCAGTACTCCAAACAAACTATTTCACTTTGTGGATGGTTCCCACAGTTTTCTATTTGCCATCTTAAATGGTATTATCAAACTGAGCACCTCTATGGAAATGTACATTACATAATATCTTTGGAATCTGTCTCTGAAATTATGCAAGACACGACTACATCTGGCACTATCAAGTAATCCACAGCAAAGGTCTCTGCTTTACGTCACTCTGTAACATCAATAAAGTGCTGAATACTCTGCAGATGAAGCTGTTGCCACACTTGTAGCTGTTGCACTGCTATTTGCTGAGGCTGTTCTGAAAATGAAAGAAGGTTTATCAGTGGTGATGCACAGCTTGCAGGATTGATGAGACCTACAATTCTTTGTCATTCAGTACTCCAAACAAACAATTTCACTTTGTGGATGGTGCTTACAGTTTTCTATTTGCCATCCTAAACGGTATTATCAAACTGAGCACTCCTTTTGAAATGCATATTACATAATATCTTTGGAATCTGTCCCTGAAATTATGCAAGACATGACTACATCTGGCACTGTCAAGTAATCCACAGCAAAAGTCTCTGCTTTTCATCACTCTGTAACATTAATAAAGTGCTGAATACTCTGCGGATGAAGCTGTTGTCACATTTGTTGCTGTTGCACTGCTATTTGGTGAGGCTGGTCTGAAGATGAAAGAAGGCTTATCAGTGGTGATGCACAGCTTGCAGGAATGATGAAACCTACAATTTTTTGTCCTTCAGTACTCCAAACAAACAATTTCACTTTGAAGATGGTTTCCACAGTTTTCTATTTGCCATCTTAAATGGTTTTATCAAACTGAACACTCCTTTTGAAATGCACATTACATAATATCTTTGGAATCTGTCCCTGAAATTATGCAAGACATGACTACATCTGGCACTGTCAAGTAATCCATAGCAAAAGTCCCTGCTTTTCATCACTCTATATCATCAATAAAGTTCTGAATACTCTGTAGATCAGGGGTGTGAGCAAAAAAAAAAAAAAACCCCCCCCCCCGCCGCACCCCCCCCCCCCCCCACCCTCCCCGCCCACCAGGCCAATTAGTGGCATGATGGACGTGCTGCTCCCTCATTGCCTAAACATTTTGGGTGGCACAGTGACAAAACACATAGCATTCTTTGCCTCACAACAAGAGGGTCTTAATTAGGGAATTCACTACTTTATCCTACTTCAATTTTAACTAGTTGTCTAAATCATCAAAAAAATCTAAATCTATTTCTATATTTATACTCTACTAATATACCTTACCTTCTTATCAATCAGCTTCATGCAAGGCTTATGAATTTTCTTTCACTTATGACAATTTCCACATTTTCTTTCACTTCTTTATTATTTTCTATCAGAAAAGTCAAGCCCTAAAAAATAGCCCCCCCCCCCCCCCCTCTCCCCCACACCCCATACACACACACAAACACACACACACACACACACAACACACACGCGCACACACACACAACACACACACGCGCACACACACACACACACACACACACACACACACACACACACACACATTCTATCAATATTCATTATTATTCATTCAATGGTTTTGTAATACTGTATTAACTTCTGTTTCACTAATAAAACTTTTAAAAGGTAACAAACCTAGTTTACCAGAAGTAGTGAACAGTACACAAGCTGTACATATACAATATTTATTTAGCATTACACCACACACATATACCAGCCACAACACATACATCTTCTCCAAAATGCATGAATTCTCTTAAAAAAATTGTAAAAATCTATGATTATTACTCAATTATTATTATTTCATTTTTCAAGATATTGCTTCAAATTCAAAGCTATGACAAAAGATTTTTTTTTTTTTGATTTTCATTTTTGACTCTGACCTTTCTGATGCATATATTCCCTTCTCCTTCTTCATTTTTCTTCTTCTGCTGATTATACATATTTTGACAACGATTAGTATATGAATTTGAGATATATTAGTATGAGATTTTGTGCTGCTCTGTGGCTGAAAAACAAAAAAAACTAAAAAAAAAAATTTAAGTAATTTAATTTATATATTATGCTATAAAAAGGAAAAAGCCTATAAATGACCCTGAACTTCCCAAATCAGCATTTGTAAGTTCTTTCTGTGCCTTAAGTTCAGTTTCTTCCTTGGCAGCAGTTGAATCCCTTATCTATCTGCATTTCATCATTTGAGTACACATTTTTCTGTATGAATCTGAAAAACCATTGAATGGCTAATGAAAATGTCCTCATGCTTAATTCTAATTAAGCTAAATAAATGCAACCATTGTGTTAAAGCAGTCATTGTTTCTCAACCATGAATATCTTTGCTTAAAATAAAAAAAAAAGCATGAATGATGAATGGAGACAACATTACATTGCATTCTGTCACTATTTACACTTTCATCTATGTACTGTTGTTATAACATGTATCTGTAAGCAAAAAAAAACATATTTGCATTTCTTACAGTGAGCAATGAAGAAAAAAAAACATAAAAGAACTAAATAGGACCATTAAAGAGACTACAACTGCCTCACGCGCATTTTATTCATCACCTCAGCCACTAACATCAATTTAAAATCCTGTGTACAATGAATAGGTATATTCCATTCATTTGGATTATGTGCACAAGTCTTAGGACTGATACTTTCTTTAGCGCATGCGCACGCAGCTGGAGAAGAAACGACGGAAAAAAAACGGAAAAAAAAAAAAAAAACTTAAGGGTCGCGGGCGGCATGGAAGAGCTCTGAGGGTCGGCATGCCCAAGACAGCGGGTTGGACACTACTGCTGTAGATAAAGCTGTTGCTACATTTGTTCCTGTTGCACTGCTATTTGGTCAGGCTGGTCTGAAGATGAAAGAAGGTTTATCAGTGGTGATGCACAGCTTGCAGGAATTATGAGACCTACAATTCTTTGTCCATCTTTACTTCTTAAAAAATGAACAATTTGTATTTTTACATTTGTTCCACTGACAGATGATAGAACACGTTCAAGTTTGGTTCACCACTACAATACTACGGAGCCACATGATAATATGCGACAACACACTCCAATTTCACAAGGTTATCTCACACCTGCTTTTTTGCAGTTGCCTCTCCAATATGCATGACTGCACATTTCAGCTGATGACATTTACAGACCCATCCAATGAGGCATAGCATCATCAGATGACACTTTTTTGTACTTCTTCCTTAGATCACTATACGTCTCCAACTTATGTTGTTTCCCAATGTTTGCAGAAAATTTGAAAGGGGTCTTCCAGTGTTTGTCAGTTTTCGCAAATTTCAACAAATAACTGTCTTTATTAATAGTGGCAATGTTTATTCATAAAACCTGTTGACAAGGGTGCAGTCAGGCACAGATCTTCACAGAGTTCAAACATATTGGTCCTAGTTCTTGTTATACTTTCGTAAAGTGTCCATATCAGGAGGCTCAGGCTGTCAAAATCAAGATTATTCTTTTGCGTAATAGACAAACATTATGAGCATAACCTTTTTAATGTGAATACTGACCCTGTCTTTTTCATACCAGTGCGTCCATATCTGTTTTGATAGAGGTAGTAGTGACGCAAAGAGTATTTTCAAGATGCTCATCTGAAATTTTAGTTCTGATTTTATTTTTTTATGCTTCATATGAGAAAAATTGCTTGCAAATGTATGTACTCCCCAACAGAGATGTCGTGAACAAGGCATGTTTGTGAAGTGATGGATATTTTTCTTTAGGCAGGTACAACTTATAAAAGTCCAATAAAGACACTTGCAGAACATTGTCTTTAAGTTGTATATTTGAGTGCAATTCTATGCATTCCAGTTGCAGGTTTGCAGGCAACATGTTGATGTCAACTAAGAATGGAGTAGCAAACATACTGAAATGCTGTTGGTGTTTTCTGAAATCTTGAAATCTACTCTCAAAGTCCTGTGATAAACTATTAATTAATGCCACATATTTTTCAGTATTTATATGGCTTTGTTCAGACAATGTTTCAAAGAGAGTGAAGTTATTGTTCCTAATCTGACAGTGCCATAATTTCAGTTTCACTTCAAATGCCATTACTGTTTGAAACATGTCATTTATTAGTAGATTTTCACCTTGGAAGTGCAGCATACCTCCAAACCATACCGAATTACTTGGTTTTTACTGAGTTTTGGGAATCAGTTGAAGGGGTGCCACGATTCCAGAGTGGCATCCCTTCATTTCCAATTTTTTTGCTTTGTTTTTTTCAATTTTCGCACTGTCGGAGCTGACGTCATCACGTGTGTGATAATGTCAGCTCCACCAGGGCTACCAGCCAGTCAGAATTGAGCTCAAGGTGCTCACGTCATCATTTCTGGATGACAGGCATTAAACAGCTGCTTTGCTGCCAAGAATGGTCTGGGCTGCCTCTGCTTTTAAACAGCAGGGCAGGAATTACAACAGGCTGGCTCCAGGCTTAAACAACTGGGTGAGAAGAGCTCTCAGGATCAGTTGCAGGACTTTACTTTGCTGCGAGAACGGAAGGCACTCAGTTGCAGCAGGACTTTACTCTGCTGCGAGAACAGAATGGAAGGCACTTGAAATTAGGTAAGGAACAAGTGTGTGTGTGTGTGTGTGTGTGTGTGTGTGTGTGTGTGTGTGTGTGTGTGTGTGTGTGTGTGTGTGTGTGTAATCCTGGCTGTTCCTAAGACAGTAGTTTTGTTTGTACCTTATTTGAAGTTTAAAAGTTGGGGGAAGGAGTCGTAACCAAGGCTTACAAATTTTATATATAAGGTTATCCTGAAGAAAAGCAATAGGGAGCTAGTTTACCTTTTTTAATATGATGCCACGGTGACAGTTCAGGTTGGCCAGAAGAGCAAATCGAAATATTTTGCTTTCAAATATTTGAATGCTTTGGGTGTTATGCGAACAGTGAAGAGTACTCAGTTTTGGGGATTGGTACATTTTTTTGGCCATAGTTATACATGCAGTTGTGCACAAAAGTTGTGAGGTATGATAATATAGTCTTAGCTGTTACAAGACATCTGTGATGATATTGTGTATGAAAGCTGAGGTTGAGTAAAGGGTCAAGTGTTACACCCAGTTATATTTGCTGAGTAACATTTGAAATTACATTCCCTTTATTGTTGTTACATGTTTATGTGGGAAGTACTGAATAGTCTTTTTGTGCAGAGATCACAGTATTTGTTTTTATACTGTTAATAAGCAGTTTGTTTGCTGGAAAACAATTGTGTAGCTCAGTGAAACTAAATTAGAACTTATTTTGTAGGGACTGGTGAGTTTTGGCCACCTCAAGTTGCAGAGTATCATCTTCGAACATAATTATATTAAGGTTGGGCGGAGCCTGAGTAAAGTCATTAATGAAAAGTGAAGAAAGAAGTGAGCCAAGTGTGTGAAAATGCCCACAATGTAATACACCTGGTGGCTAGAGGTATTTTGGGCTCCAATACTGTACCTTTGGTACAGGATAAAAAGAGCCTAACGTCCCTAGCCACCACCATTTCTGAGCTTTGCCCAGATTTTTTTTCTGCTAAAAGTTGAGAGCTATGGTGAGAAGTGAGAACAGAATTTGTATTCCCCTATTATTGGCTTTGCTGTTTGTCTAGTTTTTTGTTCTAAGAGTTGAGAACTATGGTGAGAAGTGATAACTGAATTTGTATTCCCCCATTATTGACTTTGTTTGTCAATTTTTTTTGTGCTAAGAGGTTGAGAGCTATGGTGAGAAGTGAGAAATGAATTCACTAAATGATAGTCATTAAGTTTCAGTCTTCCTATTTTTTAAACTGCTGATTTAGCATAGTGGTATGTTGCACTGACTAGTGTATAGGGTTCTGTGTTCAACACTTGCCAGTGACATGCATGGTGGTAAAACAACATTTTATTCTAGCAACTTTCCAAAATTATACAAGCAATGTTTAAAATGTGTCCCTGGTTTTTGACCTTTTGCCCCCCCCCCCACCAAAAAAAAAAAAAAACTGAAATTAAAATAAGTGTGAGAAGCTATGTAAGATGCCTATGGCTTACACTGTCATTCTGTTTATAGTTTGGGTGTGGAAGTAGGCTTTTATGATGGAAATGTTCTGAATTGGGCAGTTTTGTAATTATTGGTTCATGTATTTTCTTTCATTGCCTACAGTACAGCCTACTGGAAAAATGTTCAAACAGTACCTTTAAAATGTGCTCTGTCTAACAAGTGTGCTGTATTATACAAGGAATATAACTTAATAAAGTCAGGAAGGTGTATCAAAGAAAAAAACACATGTATTTTTTTTTTGTGTGCAAGGGGCCAATGATTTGAAAACAGCCCAAAGGTAATCTTTATCCACCACTGGCCAGATGCATTTTCTTTGGATGTGGTGCAGGTTTCAATGCTGTTTCAATGAATGTAAGTTTCAAGGGCAGATAAGTTTTAATGCCAAATCTATTTTCATTGTGAGACAGTATTGCTTTGTTTATCAGATGTATGTTAGTGTTTGTGCATGTGCTGTGCTGCAAAATGAAAAACAAAATCTAAATAATCATTGTAGAAGTAAAGCAGTATGCACACATTACTGTTTATGGTAAATGGGGAGAAATAGCCAGGTAATGGGACATTGGAATGGCTGTAGGGGGACTCTGGTGCCATATTTTGGCTGTCTGTTCTTCAGTTTGCATTTGAAATTTGGTATCCCACAATCCCATTGGAGCGGGTGGAGTTACATAATTTTGCATGCAAATTATATGTTAATCAGCGTGCAGATTTGTACCTGTTTTTCATGGGTCTTGTCCAGATTTTTGATGATTCCAGGTTGAGAGGTATGAGGTACAGGTTCAGGTTGTTTAAAGTGATGTCTACTAAGAATGCTAAATCAGCCATCCAGTTTGCATTTTTAAATTC
The DNA here is from genome assembly GCF_019279795.1 of Protopterus annectens. NCBI lineage: Eukaryota > Metazoa > Chordata > Ceratodontiformes > Protopteridae > Protopterus > Protopterus annectens. The sequence goes on along the minus strand of NC_056741.1, from coordinate 1,702,263,889 downwards.
AGGTACAGGCTTTCCTTTTGAATCCATAAAGCACTTTATTTTATTTCTCAAATCTCAGAAAAGTTTCAATATTTTACCATGACTTAACCACCTCACTGCAGTAAAGTACACAATGTCTCCATAGCTAGTTTCCAAGGTATTCAGAAACACTTGAAACTGGTAGTGATTTAATCCTCTGGATCTTATAAAATGTATTGTTTTAATAAAAACATTCATAATATTTTCCATTTTTAAAGTTAGTGCACACACATTTTCTTGATGTATAATGCAGTGGTACTTCATGAAACTCACATTACTCATCTGTTTTGCATCATCTTCCATCAGTGGTGTTAGTCCTTCCTTCTTTCCAACCATAGCTGGAGCACCGTCAGTTACTATGCCAGACATGTTTTCGATGGTCAAGGAAAATCTTGCCAGTGTTGCTTTTAGTACTTTATACAGATCAACAGACTTTGTAGTATCTTTCAGTGGAACCAGAGAGGCCAGTTCTTCAGTAATACTGAAATCGGTTGTCAACACCTTGAATAAATATAGCAAGTTATGCTGTATCTGTAACATCAGTGCTGTCATCCAAAGCTATGGAGTAAAACTTGAAAGTTGCACATCAAGATTCCAAAGTATTTTCAATATATTTGGCTATATCTTCCACACACCTAGCGACTGTCTGGTTTGATAAACTTACTTTAGAAAAATCAGATTTTTTTCAGGAAAAATTATGTCTGCTACACTCTCAAGGCATTCTTTAATAAATTCAGCATCAGCAAATGGCTTGGATTTTTTAACAATTAAATTTGCTACAACATAACTTGCCTTGACTAAGGACGCCGGTTGAGTAGCTGATCTTGACTAAGGAATCCAGCTGAGTAGCTGATTTTTGACACAGTTGTTGTTGGAATATAAGATTTTTTTTTTAATCTAGTATTTTTTGTCTACGGCACATTCCTTGCAATTCACTTAATTTTGGGTGCATTTGAATATAATGCCTTTTCAAATTGTAGTCCTTGAACATAGATACTACTTCTCTGCATAGTAAGCAAAGTGCTTTATTATTAGTTTCAACAAAGAAATAGTCAGTTCATTTCTCCTGAAATACTCTCCTTTCATCTGCTATTTTTCTTTTCCTTGTACCAGTTTTATTTTGGCATAATGCAAAAGCCATGCTGAAAAGCAAAAACGTAGTAACTAGTATTAACTACTACTTTATCCCTAGTTATATTTATTATTTTTAAAACAATGGCTAACAGTTTACATTAAAAAATAAGGAAATAAAAACTAAGACTAGCCGTAGTTGTAGTATATGTTAATGGTGTTGGAGGAACCATTTTACATCCACAACATAACGCAAAAATCTTCAGGCAAGAGAGACACAGGTGGAATTCATGAAATTCAGATGGACTGTGATAGAGCTATGAACATGTATGGTTAGCATGTAAGTGACAGTTTCTTATTTGTACAAGGATGGTAGCTTTCAATAACCTAATCACAGCCCTAACACTGTTTACTTTGCATGCTACCCAGGGAAAATCATTCACTTGCAAAGAAAAAACTGGCACACACTAGCACTGTCATTTTAGTTATTCACTACAGCACTACCAATTCTCACTGGGAAACAGTCCAAATACATAAAATGTCAACATTAGTAGTTCTACAATACTATAATACACAAAAATAAGCCAACAAAATTGCAATAAAGTAAAGAAATCACATTACTGACTTAATAAAACAATTCTGAATACGCTACAAGAGGGTCTCACCCAAACAAATGACTGGTGCCAGAAACATGGCCTCAAGCTAAATGCTAAAAAATGCATCATCATCATCCCCTTTGGGTATGTGTTAACTACCTGTGCAGTTGTGCATTTTTTTTTGTATTTAAGTCAGGTCATGGAAGAATTACACTGAGTATAGTCACTTTGCATGTTACCAAAGTAAAAAAAAAAAAAAAAAAAATCCGCAGAAAAATAAAGGTTGCCATTGTCCAAATAGCAGCTAGAATGAACCATTTCAAATTATTCTGCATCTGACAGCAGACAGATGTTTGCTGTGTTTATGTGAGACTGTCGTGCAATGTTAAAATATTTCCTGTGATTCTGAACTCTGTTGTCACTGTGTTGAGTTATTGAGTATTATACCGTGACCCCCCAAAACGTGCACGCTGATTGGCCAGCGTGCACATTGTCAATCGAGTTATACTAATGGAAAAAGGTCCGGTCGCCCGGACATTTTTCCATTAGTATAACTCTACTTTTAAAACACTGTCTCGCTATGTTAAATGGGTTTAACATAGCGAGACAGCTTTAAAATAAGCAACGGAGATCTCCGTTGCTTATTTTAAAGCTGTCTCGCTATGCTAAACCCATTTAACATAGCGAGATAGGTTTTAAAAAAAAAGCAATGGAGAAAGCAAGATCTCCGTTGCTTTTTTTACTATTTCGCTATGTTAAATGGGTTTAACATAGCGAGACAGTTTTAAAATAAGCAACGGACATCTCCGTTGCTTATTTTAACTGTCTCTATGTTAAACCCATTTAACATAGCGAAAACAGTAAAAAAAAGCAACGGAGATCTTGCTTTCTCCATTGCTTTTGCCCACAGCTTTTGTACATTGCTTTTGTACATCAGAACTGCCGCGGATGCCAGACATCTGCGGAAGGGCAGTAAACAGGCATTATACTATGCCATTATTTAAGAAAAGTAATAGTTTCTTTTCTTAAATAATGTCATGGTATAATAGCAATAACCCACTTCTGGGTGTGGGTAATGCTGTATTTACCCATGGTTGGCTTTGTTTGGTCCCTTGGGCTTCGCCCTCGGGACCAAACCACGCCAACCGTGGATAAATCCAGCATTACCCACACCCAGGCGTGGGTTATTGCTATATTCTCTTGTTCTTTTATTATTATTAAATATTTAACCTTTTAATTGTGGCTATTTTGTTAGAGATATATTGAAGATCTTAGAGTACTTGCATATGTATTTGGTGACACTGTATAGCCCACTCCAATAGCCTTGTTGTTGGTCACACTTACCATTTGGATAATAATATTACACAGTAAGATTGGTCACTCTTTGGGAAAGTCCTTATAGTAGCTGATAAGTAAGAGTGGTTGGTGGCAGCTGGTACTACCTTATAGTCTGGGCATAAGAGGCCATTGCTAGTGAACCTGTGCCAGCTTTCCCAAGGAGTGTCTGTGTGTTTGTGTATCAATTAAATCTCAAAGTGTGTGTGTGTGTGTGTGTGTGTGTGTGTGTGTGTGTGTTTCAGTGTGTGTGTGTGTGTGTGTGTGTGTGTGTGTGTGTGCATGCGCGCGCTCGTGTGTGTGTGTGGGTGCGTGTGTGTGTGGGTGTGTGTCAGCTACTTGGGCAGGGACACGAAGCACTGGTTGGACAGAGAGGGTGCTGGAGGTTTTCGCTTAACCACTCAGCTGAGATCTTAACCCTATAGATGTGGCAGTGAGGAGTCTTATTGGGGATCTGGAGAAAGAGGGAGAAACCAGCCCCCAGACTGACTGTGATCTTTGTCTTCTCTTAAGGGAAATTGTACTTTACTGTGTGTGTACTTGTCATCCTCCCAATGTGCACATCCCTCACTGGTGATAGCGGTGAGGATTGAGGCTGGGCCAGTGCAAGGGCATAACACCTTCATTTTCACTATTCTATTTTGCATGAACAGTGGAGAAACTGCTGTCTTAGTCTGTCTACTTCTGGAAGTTGCAGTCCTGTGCAGAAGATGAAAATAAACAGGTACTTTGACTCCATTTTGCACCTAGTAAACAAGAAAATACACTTATTCTACTGAACTTACAACTGCCTAATTAAGTAAATCAGTTTGAGTGGTTTCTCTCATTTTTTTTCTGCATTTTACAGGATGAGAGCTGAGATTGATGGGAAGCAGACACTATACTGTTAATGAAGATGTTGAAAACTGTAGGACCTGATAATGATTCTTGAGATACTCCAGATACTCGTTTATGTATAATAATATTTGTGATAAGAAATGTTTGTATTGGCTTTGCTCATCTATTTAACAATGTATGTAACTTAAACAAGTCCATCGCTATCAGGAAAACTGATAAATCTAGAAAGAGCAAAGCTAAATCTGAAGGCTAAAAATCACTATTGCAATTTCTAAAAATTGTATTAGTTGACAGGTATGGGCAATCCTAACTACAAACAATATTGGCCATATACTACTTTGTGCAGGCATTATAACCTTTAAAGAAAAATAAAAATCCCATAAATATAATTCTACACATCAGCTGACATTTTAAATAGAAACCAAGTCCACATGCAAATGTCTTCAACTGCCACTCATTGACAATTATCATATTATCTCTGACTTTTAGGCATGCCTCTCTAAAAATGGCTTATCCCACATAAATGATCAAGCTAAATTATATGAATATTAAAGAACTATCAACACATTGAATTGGAGAGCAAATACCCGACTCCCAAGTCTAACCCAGTACTATGGGGACTTTCCAAAAGATGACCCTATTTACATATTAGAATTTTACATCGAAAGAAACCGAGTGCAACTCTGAATTCCTAAACACAATGCTTTCATCCCTCCATAAAATAAGCATTGCCTCAAGCACCCTTACAATCATTTGAATTCCTTCCATCCTATTTTTCCAAGTTTTCTTTCTTTAGATTAGAAAGTATAACCTTTCTTCTTAAAGTTTCTAGTAATAACTAAGTCCCCAGGTAAGTAAACTCAGCCAAACTGCTATTATCACAAAAAACAGTTTGAAATGTGTTCAGAATTATTTTACAACTGACATAAGTTAAAGAATTTCCACAACATACAAACATGAAAGCAACCAATGTGCCAAACAAATGTTAAAAAAAGCTCCTCACTCACTCACTCACTCACTCACTGCATTGAACTGTCGAAATAATTCTAATAGCAATTTAAACTATATGTTATTGTCAGAGAAAAATTTCTACCACATATTCAATTAAATTCATTCATTGTAAAACTGTGACAGATGTTAAAAACAGAGTAGAGTCATACATACAATAAATATGTAAATGCTGAAAAATCCAACTTCTGCAATATCTTCCTGTCAAAAGATGAAAATAAATTAGACTAACAATAGTAAAGTCAGACGTCTAGCATCCAACAGTAGACATACACACTGCACTTCAGAGAGAACTGCTGAAAGTTTCCTTAGAAACAGTAAAAATAAGCATTTGTCAAAGATAGAAGCCAAATAAACACTGCTACAAGTAGAAATTCCCACATGATCTACTGCAAACACTGACCAGAATAAAATACTAAAATAAATATACGTACTTTTTAAATAAACACAACAACATAAAGAGAATAATACATCTATCAGTAAAATGACAGGAAAAGAAGGTCCCTAAATTGGGTTAATCTGAGCAGTAAGCCAGAAAAATCTACACTAGGTCCTGTGAAGGGCCAGAGGACCCTCTTCTTTACATGGCAGAAAAAGACTGAACACTCACTTCCTGTTACAGCTGAAGGCTTCCCTCTCAGGGTATGCTGAGTCAATCCGCTGTCACAGGAAGAGACAGGAAAGGGAACCTGAGTTTTTGAAACTTTGCCATTACTGGGTTAGCGTGGAAGATAGCTCAAAATGCCACTGAGGCAATGGTAATGATGAACTTTTTAATTTAGATCAAGCATATAAAACAACAAATTAAATAATGTGCATATTAGCACTGAGGCATATGCCAATTGTTCCACAGAAAAAGATGTACAGAAAAGGAGACATATGTTGAGTGTGTCACCTAGTGATGTATTCTGATATTAATCTAGAAAGGTTAACAACCATAACTGGTGATTTAACAAATCCGGCCAATGAACTTTATGCAGTAAAATGCAGAATTTCTCATATTATTTAAATATGTCTTAGTAATGGTAGCCTCCACAATACAAAGAATGCTGCTAGACACAGGCCCTTTTCATATGCCATGGATTGTAACATGCAGTAGCACCCCACAACACATGTTGAGCTTTTTAACAATTCTAAACAAAGCAGCATTAACTCGGCACTGCTGGCATCGGCATGGCCTTAACTTCTATAAGTCTTCCTCAAGCCATCTGCACATTAAATTGATGGGCCATGCATTTGCTCATATAACCCACAACTTCCCCATTCCATCACCTGCTGCCCATCACTGCTTCTGGATGGTGGCTGCTCTCCCACCTCTGTACCTCTGAAATGCTCCTTTGCTGGACACAACATCTGCCTACACATACATAATTCCATAAATAATTGATCAGAATAGTAAAGTGTATATATACAAAACCCCAGTTGCCCTTAGCCCATATAGAAAAGTTTTAGTAATATGAATTTCAATGGTTAACAATTTTCAATAAAAGTAACAGATAATTATATAGTTAACTATTTTGTAATCTCATTCTATTATTTGGATTAAAAAAATGCATACTTGTACTTATACCAGCACCTGGCATAAAGCTCACAAATGTTGTTTGTTCCAGGGATTACCCCAGTGAATTTGTACCTCCGATGTATTCAGAAACTTTCCAAGCTTCCTGTGTCAAACTACCTGCTCTCAAGCCCTCTAAATTAAAAAATAACAGCAGGGTTTTATAGTTACCTGTTAATACAGTTAGGAGTGGCTGTCTCTTTTAAAGGCAATGATGATTCCCTCTTCATCAGCTCTTCTTCGGCAAGAATGACAAGTCCCTCTTCTTCAGCTCTTCTTTGGCGCGAACACACAGGTTTCAGTACGAAAAAAATAAACGGGAATGGTGCTTTTGTGCATGCACACACCAGTACTGAGGTTAAAAGTAGCGGGCCCAAAAATGTGGAATTTGTTCTTAAAGGGTCGTGGGTCACATGGAAGAGCTCTGAGGGCTGCATGCAGCCCACAGGCCATGGGTTGGACACGTCTGATCTAGCATACATGCACCTTCTTTCCAGATATAAAATTATCTGTCCAGCACTAAATATGATTCAACCATGTTCCTAGTCAATCATTATGATCCAAAAACCAAAAACTCCTGTCTGTCCACAAACCTATCAAATCTGATGGACATTGTCTGTACTTGTACCATGTTGCTGAGGCCTAGAACTCCTTATCTTTATCCATTAGGTCAATACTTTCCCTCCCATCCTTGAAAACCATTCTGAAACACTTAGCTGTCTCTCTTCTTGCTCAACACCAGGATAAACAATTGCCCAAATATGGACAAATACTTATTCATACCTTACATCTCCTTCTTCTCCCTTCTTCACTCAATTCCTTACTTCTGTCAATTTTTCTCGCCTGGCTTTCTCCCTAAATATACCATAAGCCTGCATTTCTCTCATTTCATATTGCAGTTCCTGCTTATATTGTACTAACTTACCTTTAATTATTTCTCTCTAATCTGAATAAAATTCCTCTCACTAGTAAATCATTGTTACATAACTTGAATCTGTTCATATTATGTCTAATTTTGTATAATTATTTAAAGTGTATTTGTATTATTTTTAAAGACTGTAAAATTATTATTCTTAAAATGTTGTGCAATATTTTGGAGCTTTTCTCCATCGGCCTCTGCTGAAAATGGGCTCCTACCCAGTCTGACTTTCCTGGTGATCAAATGTTGATAAATAAATAAATACGCCAGTGCGCATTGTCATTCAACAGTGATATAAAATGCATATGTTTTTACAAAGAGACCGTTCTCAACTGCACTTTTCTGATCTTAAGACTCTGACCACATACCTCGATCTCTGTATGTATACTACCTCAAAGTCACAGCACAACTTAGGAAACAAGAACACATTTATTTATTTATTTACATTTGTTTACCAGGAAAGTCTGACTGGGTCAGAAGCACATTTTCAGTGGAGGCCCGGGGAGAAAACCTCCACAGAAATACAAACAATATACAATAAATAGATAGTACAACAGTACACATCCAGTAAGATGCAGAATACATATGTTCTAGTTAGTCTATACAAAGTAGTATTCCATACAGTTTTCTAGTAGATGCAGGTTCAAAAAGAAAAACACGTGCATTTCAATGAAGATCACTGTGAGAGTGTGTGAAGTTAGTAGTGTGTACATATTAAATAATAGTTATGACCAAATGACATTTCCTTGATATATATTTATTTCTGAGTAGTAATGAACACTGAGGAGAGGGAGAAAATGAGATAAGGAGTGGACAGTGTGTTGAGAGAGTTATATATATCTTGTCAGTCAGGTTTGGTGCAGGAGTAATGCCAGTTCTTGGATAGATGTTCAAATAGTAGTAGTTTAAAACTGGTAGATTCAGGTGTGTTTTGGAGGGCGTAGGGTAGAGAGCTACATAATTTGGCTATATGATTTGAAAATAGGACTTCACCGTAAATGTTGTTAGCTTTGTTTACTGTGAGAAAGTTTATTTCTGCAGATCTTAGATTTCATAGGCATGAGTAGGGAACAACAAGTTCCTTGAGGGATGGGCAACTGTCAGGATGGAAGATGATACTCTGTGTGAATTTAAGTTGGTAGAGATGAAGAAGGTTAGGCAGCTCAAGCCAATTTAATTTATATAGAGCAATACAATGGTGGGTTTGGTGGGGAAGGTTGGGTGCAAAACAGGCTATTTTGTTGTAGCAAGTTTCCAATTTGGTTAAATCTGATTTTTTAAGTTGGTAAAGAGGGGGAATGCATATAGGAGTGTAGAGAGGAGGAAGGTTCGGGACATGGCTAGTCTGGTATTATCAGTGAGGAATGGCATCCTTCTGTACAGTGAGCCTAGCTTGATGTGAACTTTCTTAATTGTGGTGGCTATGTGTTGGTCAAATCTGAGTTTGCTGTCAATTGTCACTCCAAGGAGTTTTGTATGTTCAACTGGTTGGATGCCTGTGTTGTTTTCTGAGAGAAAAGTGAAAGGAGGGGTGGTCGGTGATTGTTTTTTACTGGTAAATAGCATTAACTTTGTCTTTTTGGGGTTGAGGATTAGTTGTGATTTACTTAGATATATTTCTATATTATTAAAAGCTTGTTGGGCTACTATTTGGAGGTCTGGTAAGGTATCTGCTGAGCAGATTAGAGTTGAATCGTCTGCATACTGAACTACTTTAGCATGTGTTGTGGATGAGGATAGATCATTAGAAAAGATGGTGAAAAGAAGGGGTCATAATATGGACCCTTGGGGGACTACAACCGTAACAGGCAGAAGTGGTGAGAGTTCGCATTTCCATCGTACTGCTTGTTGTCTGTCAGAAAGATAGCTTAGGAACCAGGAGAGGGAAGTCTTTGATAGGTTTAGTGAGGCAAGAGTACTAAGGAGTTTCTGATGGGAGACAGTGTTGAATGCTTTTGACATGTCTAAGCAGATTGATGCTACTTGCTGGTTTGAATTTCTCAGCTGGTTTATGGTGCTAGAGAAATTAATTAGGGCTGTGGTGGTGCTGTGTTTTTGTCTGAAACCATGGAGGGAGAGATAAGGTTGCGAGATAGCAGGTATTGTAGTAAGTGAGTGTGGATACATTTTTCCAGAATTTTGACACAGGGGGAAAGGATGGCTATGGGTCTGTAATTGTTTAATTCTGTTGATGTTCCTCCTTTATGCAGAGGGGTGATGTAGGAAATTTTCCATAATTTTGGGACATATTGTTCTGCTATAGACCTATTTACCAGAATGGAGATAGGCAGAGCTATGGAATCAGCTGATAGTTTGAGGTACTCATTGGAGAGTTGGTCAGCTGCTAAGGAAGAAGGTTTCAGTTTTTTCAGCATTGTTCTTATGGTGTTAGTTGGGACAGGTTTGAGGTCAAAAAAGTTGTTGTTAGTATCCATATTAGGTGGAAGAGACAGAGGGGTGGAATTGTTCCCTGTAACTAAGAAGAAGATGGTGTTTATAAAGTAGGTGTTGATTTGTGAGGCGATACTCATGCTTTGGTCATTGGTTGTTGGTTCTGGAGCTGTAGTTTTACCTGGGTGGAGGAGTGAGTTAATTGCTTGCCAGAACATTTTGGGATTGTTTTCATATTTGTTTTGCATAGTTGTATAATATTTTTGTCTAGTTTGAGCTGGTTTTTTTTTTTTGTTTGTTTGATTGCAGAGCTGCTGGTATGCTAGCAGCCTTTTATTGTCTTTTGTTTTTTGGTATTGATACCAGGTTTTGTCCCATAGTTTTTGAAGTTTAATGGTGTTTTTTGATATACAGGGCAATCTCTTATTTTTAACATGACATGTACAAGTTGGTGCTAAGCTATTTAGAATAGCTAGAAATGTGTCATTGAAGTATGTTACAGCTTGGTCAGATGGAGTGGTGTCCAGTTGCATTTAATGAGCATGTCTATGGATGCTTTATTGGAGAAGTTTTTGGTATTTCATATGACTTTGTAAATTATGGTTCTGGGTGAGTTGAGCTGATGACAGATTAAGTAAGTAGGTCTATGTCACTTAAATTATTTGGAAGGCATCCAGAGAGATAGTTGTGGGTGTTACTGTTGAGAAATGACAAGTCTAAGATAGATTCCCTTTTGCTATGTTTATCTATTCATGTGGGAAACTGGATTGTTTGGGAGAAACCATATAGATTTATGAAAGTAGGGGGGTTATCACCAGTGCAAGTGTTCCAGTCTAAGTTGAAGTCACATGTAATAATGGTTTCATGGGTGTAGGTGGAGGCTGTCCAGGCTATGAGTTCCTCAATAGCAGTTGAAGTATTCTTGGGAGGTATGTAAGTGGCTATAATGGTAATATTTTTCTTTGAGTTGATTATGAGCCATGTTACGAGAACTGCAAAGTTGTTATTATAAGTGTATTTGATGGGTAGGTAGTCTATGCTTAGTTTATCTTTGTAGAAGATTGCAACCCCACCACCCTTCTTCCTGATCCTGTCTAACCTGTGTACGCTATAACCTTGTAGGAGTATGTCTGGGTCTCGTATATGGGGATTTAGCCAAGTTTCTGTTGCTATAAGAATGTCTGGTGAGTATTGTGCAATGACTGCATGAAAGTCTGTGATCTTGTTAACTAGGCTTCTAAGGTTCATGTTAATAATGAGAAGATCTGTAGTTTTAATATGAGAAAGGGGTGGAATGGTAGCCATGATGGTATGTTGTGCAGTATGTGGCCCAGGATTGGGGTGTATATCACCACTATGGAGAATCTGTGGTAACACATATGTATGTTTGTGTGACAATTTGGAGAGTATGTGAAAGTGTTTGCTGAAGTGGTTAGTGGTATTACTGACAACTACATGTTTGAAGTGGAAATATGCAATAAGTGTATGATTGTAGAGTTGGGGGGAGATGGCAAGGTAGGAGAGTGAGGAGTGGATGGTATTAGTATAATATAGTGTGGGGCTATGGACATGCTGTATCTGTAAGTGACTGTAGAATGTTAAATAGTATGCAGATAGCAGTAGGGTAGAGTGTGGGCAGGAGAAACAGCATGGAGTGTATTTTTTTTAAAATGTAGGTTACCTGGACGGTGTGATGAAGATATAGGGAAAGAGGGGTATTGGTGTAGTGTGTTGGAAGTAGTGTGATTAAGGACTGTTGCAATTAAGTTGTGTGAGGAGAGGGGAGGAGTGTTACAAATAGTGTGATTGGTTAACTGAGATGTGACTGGCAGATGGAGGCTAATTCTTGATTGGAGGAAGTTAGTGGAATGGTTAGCATTGGAATAAGTCTAGGTGATGCAGGGGTGAGTGGGAATGGGGGTAGGGTAGAGGATCAGAGTGAGCCTGAGTATAGCAAGGGTGAACGGAGGGGGCTGGCACTCCCTCACAGAAGAGTACAAAGAAAAACAATCAGTATGAGAAGTAGAAGCTTTGGAGCTATAAGGTACTTATAAAGCAAGGAAGAGGTAGAGGCAGAAAGGTAGGAGTGTAAGCAGATAGTTGCAGACACACTATATTTATCGCCTTGGTGTGTAAGTAAAACAAAATAAGGCAAATCTATCTGGGGACAAAATACACCAAGTAAATGGTACTAGACTTACTTTACAGGAATTCTAATGGGGAGGCAAATTTAGTTGAGACAAGATACAAGTAGTATATTATTAGTTGTGCCACTTAGTGGCAAGAGACCAATCTATAGTTGCATGGGGTGGGGTGGGTAGCCCTTGCAGGTGTGCAAACTGGCCAACGCAATGTTTAAAAATAACTAGTAAAAGTAACAAATATGCTATAAAAGGAAATGTAAACAACCAGTAATAATGTTTAAACCATAACTATTAGGGACCAATTCTGCTAATAACAAGAAATTGCAAACATCCAGTCACCTATGCAGACTTGTCTGGTGGGTATCCTTAAGAGGTGTTACTCTTGGCTTGCAATAACTCTGGCATAGCAGTAGTTTTGTTTGTCAATGTTGTAGTTGCTGGGGGGGGTGAGCTGTGCTGATACAAGCAGACCAAGTGTGCTATGCAGACTTGTCTGGTGAGAACTACACAGCAGTGTAGCTGAATGAAATTACAATGCTTCATTCTCAGTGCAGGAAACAGACATATAGATAGAGAAAAATTAATAAAATATCACAGGAGAAATTTAATAAGTAGCAATTTGTAAGTAAAGTAGGACAGCAGTGACCCTCACCCATACCAGAACAGGAGACAAAAAAGACAAGGAACAATATGAAGGCAATATTGCCAAAGTAAAACTGAAACAATAGCAGCATATCTATGATTAGACTGAATTATTGCAGTTTGTATATTGCACTTTACAGTCCTTCAGTGTGTAGGTGAGCTACCTTAGTATTGTACTTAGTTATTTCGCATCCATAAAATAAGCCCCTTGATAGGCTAGTTATGTAACCGACACCATGGTTCTATTTTTCTCAAGAGTTCAACAGTCTAACGGAGAGTGGAAAGAAACTGTTTTTAGTCTGGTGGTCTTACAATGCAGGCTTCTGTATCTCTTGCCAAAGGATAGGCATGTGTACAGACCATTGGCAGGATGTGTTGGATCACTGGAAATCTTTTTATCCCTGTCTATGCACAGGCATTTGTGTAGATCTTCCAGAGGAGTAAGGGAGGTGCCAATGATTCTTTTTGCTGACCTTACAACTCTCTTGAGAGCCTTCCGGTCCTGATTATTACAGCTCCCATACCAGACTACAATGCTGTTGGTCAGGACACATCCAATGGTGCCCCTATAAAAGAGGTCTAAAGTATGGAGCTTGGTAATATTGCCTTCCTACGTTTCCTTAGAAAGTGCAAGCATTGCTGATCTTTTTTGACTGTGCTGGATACATGGACTGACAAGGATAAGTTCTCCGTGAGATGAAGACCCAAGACCTTTGCACTCTTGACCTTTTCCACTGTCATCCCTTTCATCACTAGAGGTTTGTGTGGTACTTGAGATCTTCTGAAATCAACAATCAACTCCTTTGTCTTGCTGACATTTAGTGCTAGATTGTTGCTGTATCACCAGACCAGTAGTTAATCAATCTTGTTCCTGTAGGCCTCTTCCTCTCCGTATTTGGCCAGGCCTATAACAGTGGTGTCATCCACAAATTTGATGATCCTATTCTTCTCATTTGTGGCCATGCAGTCTTGTGTCAGCAGAGTGAAAAGAAGAGAGCTTAAGACACACCCCTGTGCTACTCCTGTGTTCAGGATGATACTTCTGGAGGTGTTGTCTCCCACATGAACCTTTTGAGGCCTTTCAGTAAGGAAGCTGGGAATCCAATTGCATAAATGAGAGTCTATGCCCAGTTGAAGTAGCTTCAATATCAAATTCTGAGGGATGACAGTGCTGAAGGCAGAACTGAAATCAATGAATAGCAGCCTTGCATAGCAGTATTTGCCTTCTAAGTGGGTCAGTGTTTCATGGAGAGCTAGTGAGATGGCATCCCCTGTACTGCGGGTTGTCCTGTATGTGAACTGCAGTGTGTCCAGTGACACAGGTAAGACTGAGGCTATATGATCTTTAACCAGCCTCTCCAGGCACTTCATTACCATCGAGGTTAAAGCAACTGGTCATTAGTCATTCAGAGTTGTTGCTTGTGGTTTCTTGGATAGAGGAATGACAGTCACCTCCTTGAAGAATTTTGGAACACTGGCTAGATGGAGTGAAGTGTTGAAGATGTCAGTTAGTACTGGAGCCAGTTCTATCACACATTCCCTTATTACCCTGCCCAGGATGTTGTCAGTGACAGAGGCTTTCCTCAGGTTGACACATTTTATGGTTCTCGTGACATTGATTGTATTGAAGCTCAGCACCACTGCATCCTTGTCTTCAGGGATTCTGCATGCTATTGTTTTGTTGTCAGCATCAAACCTATTGAAGAATTTGTTCAGTTGGTTCAGAAACTCGATGCTATCATCATATGAAGCTGATGTAGGCTTGTAGTCATTGATGGTTTGATTTCCTTTCCATAGTTGCCTGGTATCCTTATGGTCCCTGAAGTGACTTTGGATTTTTCTGCCATAGGATCACCTCTTTGATACCTTTGTTCAGTTTGGCTCTGGCCACAGTTAAAGCTTCCATATCTTGGGATTTGAAAGCTGCATTTTTTACTTTCAAGAGCTCGTACACCTTATTAGTTAGCCAAGGTTTTTGATTTGCCCATATGGTGATGAGTTTGGGGTTTGTTACATCCTCCACACACTTAGAAAACCTGTGACTGACTCAGTGTATGTGTCCAAGTCAGCATGGTTGTTTGTCACAGCAGCCTCTCTAAACACTGACCAGTCTGTAAAGTCGAAGCAGTCTTGTAGAGCTGAGATTGCTCCCTCAGGCCAGATCCTTATTTGTTTTCTAGTTGGTGTACTGGTTTTCAGTATGGATTTATAAGCTGGAACCAGCATGATGGCTGAGTGGTCAGAGCTCCCTAGATGTGGATAAGGTTTTGCTTTATATGCACCTTTGATGCTAGTGTAGACCTTATCCAGTACATTTACCCCCCCCCTTGTGGAAAAGTTTACATGCTGGTGGAAGTGGGGTAATACAATCTTTAGATTAGCCTGATTGATGTCTCCTGCAATTATTACTGCATGCTTTAGATTTCTGTATTGCAGGTCACTTATAGATGATATAAGGTGGACAAAGTATCACTGATATTTGCGTCAGGTGGGATGTAGACTGCTGTGATGCATATTCCATTGAACTCTCTTGGCAGGTAGAAGGGCCTGCATTTTAGTAACAGAATTTCAATGTTTTCTGAGAAGAAGGTAGCGGTCAATACAGAGTTGCTGCACCAATTGTTATTAACATATATACACACCCCTCCTCCTCTAGACTTGTCACATAGTGACTGAATTATGTCTGCTCTTAATAAAGTCATGCCCTCTACATTTACTGTGCTATCACTGATATTTTAGTTTAACCATGTTTCAGTAAACACAAATAAATTTATGTTTCTTGCCTTGTTTTGTGATGAGAGTGCCAGTCTTAAGTGATCCATCTTATTTTCAAGTGAGCGTACATTGGAGGGCAGTGCAGGCCTGTGAGGGTTTACCTTCAATCTGACTGAAATTCCTGCTCTAGTGCCTCTTTTCCACAATCTGGTACATCTTTTCTTTTTTTTTTGTGACTATCAGTTGCCATGAACATGTGATCTGCTTGAAGTTTGCATTCATCTCCATGTTCCAGCAAAATTGTAGCTGTAGTAGTTCTTGTAGTATCTGCAATGAAAACCAAATGGTGCTGGCAAGAGTTACCTCCAACAACAATGAAATGAACAGTAAAAAACAAAGCAGGAGGTAGCAGCCACAGCTATGTAGAATAACAGCTTTATTAGTAAGAGAGGTGAGCACTTTCGTAGCACCAGTCACTTCATCAGACAATCAAAGAACAGTAAAACACAGCATTTATACCAAGCTCATCATTGCCATCAACTACTCAATTAATCCTTAAAAACATATACCTAGTATAAAAAGTTTTATACCTAGTGTAAAAAAATTTGAAGCTTAGAATTAAAAACAGCATGACATTAGAAACAGCATATCTCATCATATAACTTAATACATCAAAATGCATGCATACAAATATGAAAGTGTAAAGAAGTATAAAAAGGTGGAGGGGGTACTACCTACTATTTCTATAAATCTCTATTTAAAAGAATGGGTTTAATATTAATTTTGTCATTCAGGCCAACCCCAGTGTTAGCTCGTAGCCTTATAATCCATTCTAATTCCCTGGTTTCTACTCTATTCTTAACATCTCCACCTCTATTATTGGTATAAACCTTATCTATTACTAGAAATAAAAATTTGTGTGTCTCATCATGGTCCCTCACATGCCTGGCTAAGGCATTTGTCTCTATTTCCCTGGTGATATCATATATCTGCTCCCTCATTTGGTCTCTCAGCCTTCGTATTGTCATTCCAAAGTAGGAGGCAAGACAGACTGTGCAGTGTACCAAGTATATAATATTCATATTGTCACAGTTAGCTATTATTCTAAAGCTAAACTCCTTCTTTAGATCTGAATGTTGAAATCTACTTCCAGTGTCTACGAAGGTGCAGCAATTACATTTATTACAAGTGACTGCATTTTCTCCTCTTGTTTCCATGGGTTGTGGTCCACATAATAATCTTTTTATAGATTTTTTTTTTATTTTTAAAAGCAAACCTCGGGGTCTCACCTACCAGCCTTTTAACATTATCATCAGCACATAGTATATTCCAGTTTTTTCAATGCACTTCCTGTAAAGATCTAATATTACTTGAGTAGTGTCGAGTTATCAGCCAAGAGCTATTGAAGTACTTTATAGTAGACAAACCTGTCATACTCATCATACAAGGACTCCCCAAAATACATAAACATCCCAGAGTGCCCCCCATGAGACCCATTGTATCAGGGAGGAGCTGGTGTACTGAATCCTTGTCCATTTTTGTGGAGCACCACCTTAAAACTGTGCTGAAAAATAATGTATTTATATTAATTGATACAAAACAGTTTTTAAAAGATCTGTATACATTTTGTAAGAGTACAGCTGTGGAGGATAGATGGCTCATGAAATCTCTATTCACAGTCATCCCTAATAGTAAAGGTGTTGAGCTCTTTAAACAGTATTTAATGGAATAATAGGGACAAAAATCACTAGGAGCAAAGCAGAGGAAGGCTTAGTCAATTCTGTCCAAACTTGCATAAATTCTGAGAATATAGAAACGATTCAGCCACAGTCCACAGACTCCAATTAAAGATGTTTATTGCATGCACATACAGCAGTTGGTTAGCGCTTTCGCTTACAGCTTCATCAGACCAACTATAACTCTAACAGAGATCTTTATATACAATTAATGGCGGGAAACAATCACAAACATTTAAAGGCATATTCCAATATCTGACAAAAATATCAGAACTCATTAAAAATATATATTTTATAAGAGTTGCGAATCAACATGTGATTCAAGCATCCATCTCATGAAATAGTTCATATAATGTCTAATGACATAAATACATAAAAACATTAAAACTTTAAAACTTTAATTACGGAAATAGAGGGCATCAATAGCCTGTGCAAAGTCGCTCTTCCATAAAGTGAAATGATTCCAGACCTAACAACTGTAAAACAACACATACAAGCAATAACCTATCTAGAGCCATGAATAGACACTAGATCTCTTATTATCAGTTAACATAATATTACACCAGCTGACATAATATCAGTCCTATAAAGATCAGATGGGTCTGTGCCTCTGCATAAATAAATGCATAGACATATGTCCTCCATCTAGAACACTTTATATTACCATATATAGGATTCCTAGTTAAGTTAACCTAGCTGTAATCTCTAAACCATTGATACAAAAACAAAAGATATACAGTGTTTAAATACTTAAAAACATGTAAAAAATATATATAATAAACACCAACAAGTATGTACAAAGCAGTAGTAACACGTGAGGGACTTTAACAATCATACCTTCAGTCTCCTCATTTTTAGAAATGGTCTTATCGGTACCTTGCCATTCAAACCCGGTGGAACATCAGCCCTAAACTTAATAATCCAACTACTCTCTTTGGACTCTGTCAGATTACAAACATCACCACCTCTCTGTGTCTCATGTAACTTCTCTAGTATCCTGAACTTGAAGGTGTGTGTTGAATCAGTGTCAGCAACGTGCTTGGCCAGTGCATTGCGCAGACACCCTTTCCTGATGTGGTAGACGTGTTCCCGCATTCTATCCCTAAGGCATCTATTGGTTTTCCCAATGTAGAATGTGGGACACGTAATACAGGTGGCCAAATACACCACGTTAGTTGACATACAATCACCTCCGGTTCTCATTCTAAAGTCACCATACCCCGTAGGGTGGACAAAGACCGCATTGGACTCAATGTAAGGACAAAAATTGCAGTGACCACACGGAGATGTGTGCTGGTTCTCATTCAAACCTACATTTCTCGAGGGCTTGGGATAACATAGCATCTTTTTAAGACTCTTCTTGTTCCTATATATAAACCTGGGCCTCTCACCAACTATTCGTTTCACCTCAGAATCAACAGATAGAACATGCCAATGCACACTAATAATATCCTTGATGGACCCTATGTCCTTTGTATAAAGGATCAAACATGGAGCACTGTTCAAAGTGTCCTTACCAATAACATTGTTGCCATCTATATCACTCCCAGACTTATCTGAAAAATATGGAGCCGCTTTACCATCTCTGAGACCTTTCACATCAGTAAACCCCAATGTCAAATCACTTTCTGTATACCCACGTTGTCTGAGTCTAGCAGAAAGGTCCTCGACCTCATACATAAACCTTGAATCACTCGGGGTCTATCATAGCTGAATGGGAGGTCAAGGAAATGTTTCGAAATGGGTTATACAGCAGACATGTTTGTTTCTATCGGCGGTTCGTAGATGATTTATTTTTCCTTTGGAATGGATCTATCTTGCAGTTGGGTAGATTTGTTAGGGAGTTGAATGAGACTACGAATTTTATGACGTTTACTATGGAGTCTTCTATGATTAGGATTCCATTTTTAGATGTGTATGTAGAGAAATTAGAAGGAGGTATCATTAATACAGGTTTGTACAGGAAATCCTGTCATAGGAACTCACTACTTCATCGAACCAGTATGCACCCTGGCTTCGTCTATAAGAATATAGTGCGAGGCCAGGCTATGAGAGCCTCTAGATACACCCCGAGTGATTCAAGGTTTATGTATGAGGTCGAGGACCTTTCTGCTAGACTCAGACAACGTGGGTATACAGAAAGTGATTTGACATTGGGGTTTACTGATGTGAAAGGTCTCAGAGATGGTAAAGCGGCTCCATATTTTTCAGATAACTCTGGGAGTGATATAGATGGCAACAATGTTATTGGTAAGGACACTTTGAACAGTGCTCCATGTTCAATCCTTTATACAAAGGACATAGGGTCCATCAAGGATATTATTAGTGTGCATTGGCATGTTCTATCTGTTGATTCTGAGGTGAAACGAATAGTTGGTGAGAGGCCCAGGTTTATATATAGGAACAAGAAGAGTCTTAAAAAGATGCTATGTTATCCCAAGCCCTCGAGAAATGTAGGTTTGAATGAGAACCAGCACACATCTCCGTGTGGTCACTGCAATTTTTGTCCTTACATTGAGTCCAATGCGGTCTTTGTCTACCCTACGGGGTATGGTGACTTTAGAATGAGAACCGGAGGTGATTGTATGTCAACTAACGTGGTGTATTTGGCCACCTGTATTACGTGTCCCGCATTCTACATTGGGAAAACCAATAGATGCCTTAGGGATAGAATGCGGGAACACGTCTACCACATCAGGAAAGGGTGTCTGCGCAATGCACTGGCCAAGCACGTTGCTGACACTGATTCAACACACACCTTCAAGTTCAGGATACTAGAGAAGTTACACGAGACACAGAGAGGTGGTGATGTTTGTAATCTGACAGAGTCCAAAGAGAGTAGTTGGATTATTAAGTTTAGGGCTGATGTTCCACCGGGTTTGAATGGCAAGGTACCGATAAGACCATTTCTAAAAATGAGGAGACTGAAGGTATGATTGTTAAAGTCCCTCATGTGTTACTACTGCTTTGTACATACTTGTTGGTGTTTATTATATATATTTTTTACATGTTTTTAAGTATTTAAACACTGTATATCTTTTGTTTTTGTATCAATGGTTTAGAGATTACAGCTAGGTTAACTTAACCAGGAATCCTATATATGGTAATATAAAGTGTTCTAGATGGAGGACATATGTCTATGCATTTATTTATGCAGAGGCACAGACCCATCTGGTCTTTACAGGACTGATATTATGTCAGCTGGTGTAATATTATGTTAACTGATAATAAGAGATCTAGTGTCTATTCATGGCTCTAGATAGGTTATTGCTTGTATGTGTTGTTTTACAGTTGTTAGGTCTGGAATCATTTCACTTTATGGAAGAGCGACTTTGCACAGGCTATTGATGCCCTCTATTTCCGTAATTAAAGTTTTAAAGTTTTAATGTTTTTATGTATTTATGTCATTAGACATTATATGAACTATTTCATGAGATGGATGCTTGAATCACATGTTGATTCGCAACTCTTATAAAATATATATTTTTAATGAGTTCTGATATTTTTGTCAGGTATTGGAATATGCCTTTAAATGTTTGTGATTGTTTCCCGCCATTAATTGTATATAAAGATCTCTGTTAGAGTTATAGTTGGTCTGATGAAGCTGTAAGCGAAAGCGCTAACCAACTGCTGTATGTGCACGCAATAAACATCTTTAATTGGAGTCTGTGGACTGTGGCTGAATCGTTTCTATATTCTCAGAATTTATGCAAGTTTGGACAGAATTGACTAAGCCTTCCTCTGCTTTGCTCCTAGTGATTTTTGTCACTATTATTGTTATTTATAGCTGTTTACTGGGAGCATTTGCTCTACGTGAATCTGTTTTCTACATTTTAGTATTTAATGGAAGACAAAACATATGATGTACAAATGTATGAGTTATTATCATTGTTGATGGAACTGATAATAGAGAACAGTATCTTTTTGTTTGATGGAAATTTATATAGACAAAAGGATGGGCACTTCATGTGCAAATGGCTACGCAAATATTGTTATGGCTATGTGGGAGAAATAATTCCTACTCACTGAGATGGGAAGGCATCTGAAGTTTTACAGGAGATTAGTGGATGATCTCTTTATTCTATGGGGATGTGATTTAGCCTCATTTCTATCATTCTTCCACAAAATAGATAATAGTACCAGCTTCCTTAAATTTTCAATGAAGCATTCATATGATGCTATAGAATATCTGGATGTCAGGATACTTCAAAGAGATAGGGGTGTTCTGGAAACTGAAATCTATAGGAAAGAATGCTATAGGAATAGCTATCTACATAGACAGAGCATGCACCCGAGACATATATTTAAGAACACTGTAAGAGGCCAAGGTCTGAGAGAATCAAGACTCACAGCTAATCAAGCTAAGTATGAGGAAGAGATTAAGAACATGAAGGAAAGGTTCATACATAGAGGGTAAAAGGAAAAAGAGATACAACAGTCATTAGTGGGTCTATCTGAGGCAAGGGAAGGAACAGGTAAGCCATATTTTTCAGATCCTATGATAGATAGAGGAACTGTTAGTCAGAAACCCATGAGAGTACAAGTATCCTACTCAAGTAATATTAGATCTTTACAGGAAGTGTATCAAAAAAATGGAATATACTATGTGCTAATGATGATGATGTTAAAAGACTGGTAGGTGAGACACGAAGGTTTGCTTTTAAAAATAAAAAAATCTATAAAAAGATTGTTATGTGGACCACAACCCATAGAAACAAGAAGAGAAAATGCAGTCAGATATGGAACCTTTCCTTGTAATAAATGTAATTACTGTACCTTCGTTGACACTGGAAGTAGATTTCTACATTCAGATCTAAAGAAGGAGTTTACCTTTAGAATAATAGCTAACTGTGACAGTATGAATATTATATACTTGGCACACATCTAGGGAGCACTGTCCTGCCTTCTACAATGGAATGACAATGCGAGGGCTGAGAGACCGAATGAGAGAGCATATATATGATATCACCAGGGAAATAGAAACAAATGCCTTAGCCAGGCATGTGAGGGACTATGATGAGACACACAAATTTTTATTTCTAGTAATAGATAAGGTTTATACTGATAATAGAGGTGGAGATGTTAAGAATAGAGTAGAAACCAGGGAATTAGAATGGATTGTAAGGCTACAAGCTAACACTGGGGTAGGCCTGAATGACAAAATTAATATTAAACTCATTCTTTTAAATAGAAATTTAAAGAAATAGTAGGTAGTACCTCCCAACCACCTTTTTACACTTCTTTACACTTTTATATTTGTATGCATGCATTTTGATGTATTACGTTATATGATGTGATATGCTGTTTCTAATGTCATGCTGTTTTTAATTCTAAGCTTCAAAATTATTTACACTAGGTATAAAACTTTTTATTCTAGGTATATGGTTTTAAGGATTAATTGGGTAGTTGATGGCAAGGATGGGCTTGATATAAATGCCATGTTTTACTGTTCTTTGATTGTCTGATGAAGTGGCTGGTGCCAAGAAAGTGCTCACCTCTCTTACTAATAAAGTTCTTGTAGTATGTTTGAGCTTACAGGCCTCATTGTAAGAAGCTAATCAAACCCACTGCATAATGAGAATGCAGATCCAATTTTTAACAGTTTCTCAGCACTGAAACTTAATCTAACCATGGTTCTTTCCTCTTTAACTGCTTTTCTTGAAGTTTCTGTTAAAAAAGAAGACAAAAGAAGCATTTTCCTGATGAGATCTGAAGCAGCTGCTGCCATTAGGCAGCATCTCATTTTTGAGAGGTGTTTCTGTTGGCTTGCAATAACTGTAGCGTAGCAGTGGTTCTATTTGCCAATGTTGTAGTTGCTGGGGGGAGACCCAAGCTGTGCTGACATAGTCAGACCAAGTGTGCTATGCAGACTTGTCTGGTGGGTATCCTTAAGAGGTATTGCTCTTGGCTTGCAATAATTGTAGAATAGCAGTGGTTCTATTTGCCAATGTTGGAGTTGTTGGGGAGGGGGACCCGAGCTGTTATGATACAGGCAGACCAAGTGTGCTATGCAGACTTGTCTGGTGGGTATCCTTAAGAGGTGTTACACTTGGCTTGCAATAACTTTAGCGTAGCAGTGGTTCTATTTGCCAATGAGGTAGTACATTTAGAGGTGACGTGTGCAGTCCACGCTGGATTGGGTGGGCAGCAACCTTTCTTCTGTTTTCATTAGTGGCTGTCAACTGAGTTGGTAGTGTGATGATATGAGGTACTACCAGCACACCTGGCTTGAATTTTGTAAATAATTATGTGTTATTTGTGAACATCAAACTAACTCATACAAGATGCTCATGCTACAAATGTATTAAAACTGCATGTCATTTGCATATCAAACTAATTTGTACAGATGTTTGTGTTGAAAAGGTATTTGTAAAATACTTGTGTTTAAAATGTATCTACAATGTGCCCTACTGGAGAGAGAACAGAAATATACATGCACTATTGTAACTGTTTAAATGTGTATATTTTAACATAGGAAACTGGAAAGTTAACCTCAGTCCAGCAAACTTTAGAATATATCTGAAATTAAATCACTTTACGGGCTAGGCCATTAAGATGCTATCTCACATTTTTCAATGTTTTTTATCCAATGAGACACAAATGAAGCTTGCTCCATGCGCAGGTGTAGCGTAGGCGGTCTAACGCCAAATATGGCCACCGAGCGATTCAGGTACGATCCGATTCCATGTGCACTACCAGCGTATGCCAGATCTGCGCAGTTCTCGGCGCATGTATGCTAATCACCCCATGCTCCGTAATGCAGCATGCAAATGAAGGTACATAGCAATTCATGAAGTGGTGCAGGCATAGCGTAAACATGCAGAAAGGTAAAACAAAAAAAAACGGTTTACATTTTTTCAAACAGAACATCGGAGCCATGAAAGTGGATCAAACTTACATATTACAAAGTTAACATATGCCAATGGCTAAATATATAGCCAATGGCATAACAAACATGCACAACACATAAAAAATAACATTTAATGTCATGGCCACACTAACGCAAAGTACAACCGCAGGGCGTGTGTGCGCAAATGGGAACACAAGGAAAATATATATATATGTCATAAAATTGCAATGTAACACAAATCATGATTTCGCCATAATAGTCATTGGTATGCATGCTACACCACAAACAAGGTGCAAGGGTTGCTAAGGATCTGTGACAGTGTTCGGCACGGTAACTATGAATTAGTAGTCAATGACATGCAAATGAGGCAAGTAATACTGAATCGCAAATGCCTTTCCGGCAAAAGGCTGTACCACACAGCATAGCAGTATAACACAGAGGAGTGGCCTGGAGGTATACATGACATCAGCAGAAGGGTGTGCCACCATAGCTGTAAGCACACTGGAGCATTGCTAATCTGGGTTGCCTGTTGCTAAGCAAAGCCGCAGGACAGGGGTGTGGATGTAGCCATAGTTTTGCTTAGCTGAGAGCACACAAGGTGACCAAAAGCTCATGTGTACGCAGATGACAACGTGCTCGAAACTCGGTAAATGGCTGCGTGTGGCACGCACCACAGCTGAAACAGGAAGGTTACGGGAAGACAATAAGGAAATGCTGCAGTAGGGTAATTGGAGTACAACTGAGTAATTAACACCTATTAACTCACAGTGGGCCATTGACGGTAGGCAACAAGGCTGCTAGCAGCAACCTGCAGAACAAGAAAGGGGAGGTGCTGGATTGCAAAGAAAAGAAAACTATCACAGCAGAGCAAAGCAAACCTGCAGTAGATCGGCTATAGAACACATTTTGCAACACAATCCTGGGTTGGGAAAGTATAAAACAAGAAAGCAGGCTGTTGGATGCATGCCTGACAACGGGAGAGGAATTGGTTTGAAAAGTGAAGGCAAGGGCAAGAGGTGATCCATGGCAGCCAAATGTAATTCAACACCAAAAGGCACCACAATAGCAGTACATGCGGTAAAACACATAAGTAAGATACCCTGCAGCTTGGATTGTACATACACACCTTATGACATCATCAGCTTCCAAAGCACAGTAGTATAAAGTGTGAAGGCACCTCACACACACTCATGTATTCCCAAACACTGCACCATCGGTGTAAACAGACGGGGAACTTTTACAATGTACATGTTGGGAGCTGCCATAGCTGTGATTCATCAGCATGTGTTGGAGACTGAAGGTGGTGTGGAGGATGATGCTGACAACCACCTCAGGCACTGGAGGAGGAGAAGAGTGTTCAGACCAAGGGTAACCTACCAGGGACTAGATGATCTGGAGATAGTAGAGTGTTACAGGATGGAAAGGGACATCATACAGCAAATCGTTGAGCTGTGCCAGCCACGCCTCAGAGCCAGAAACAATAGAGGGAAACCCATACCAGTGGACACGAAGGTATGTGTAAGCTTGAGAATACTAGCCACAGGTACCTTTCAAAGGCCAACTGGAGATATCATGAGGATCTCACAGGCATCAGCATCCAGGGTACTCCACCAGCTCCTGGATGCCATGTTACCACATGCCAATGAGCATATATACTTCCCCCGAACTCAGGAGGAGTTGGCCAGCAATATGCACCTCTTCCACTGTGTGGCAGACTACCCAGAGGTACTGGGTGCAATAGACTGCACTCACATACATATTAAGTCACCACCCAATGAGCATGGTAGGCACTACATAAATTGCAAGGGAAACCACTTCATCAACTGCCAGGCCATGTGCAATGCCCAGGGCATTATCATGGATGTGTGTGCTGGCAGCCCTGGAAAGTACCACGACTCCCACATCTGGCATGCCTCACAGCTGTACCAGTGTTTGTCAGGGAGGGACATCCCATATGACCACCTTGTGGGGGATGCTGACTATGCACTGGAGCCGTGGATGATGACTCCCATCAGAAATGCACACACACCCATGCAAGAACACCATAATGAGGCACAGGCACAAACCAGAATCATCATAGAGTGTGTGTCTGGGATGCTGAAATTATGGTTCCATTATTTGGACATATCTGGTGGAGCCTTGCAGTACTCTCCAGGCACATGTGCCCACATCTTCATAGTATGTGCCATGCTACATAATATAATCCTGCTGAAACAGCTGCAGCAGGGACATAATGGTGAAGGCCCTCACAGCCCACCGCACTTGCCAAGGGCACAACAGGCACAGAGGGATTCAGACCATGAACACCCTGTGCCAGCCCCAGTAGGCAGATGGAGGCGTGCCCAATATGCCCGTGCCTTGGCAAAGAAGGAACATATAGCACATACACTGACAGTGTAGGCCGCTATGGACTGACATACTTCTCCACCTGCACACACAGTAAAATGGATGGCACACGCACACGACCACCTGTAAATTGTCATGTATAGGTGGTCTACTGTGTGCATCCTACATAGGCAGCCCTCAACTATTGCACACACAACTGCTATTGGCACAAGGCAAGTCAATACCTGAACAGTAAATTAAGCTAACAGCATGTGTTGATACTGTATGTATATGTTCCTAGGTACATCGGTAGGTACATGCCTAATTGTCAGAGACCATTCATAAGCCTAGCCAAAATGTGTCTGCTGTCACCACTCCATTGATCAACTAACTGTCCCTCTGTGGAGCAGAGCCAATTGCAGGATCCCTGGGGTGTAACCACTCTTCCCCACCCACTCTGCAAGGATTCCCTGGTGTGTTAATGAGGGGGGTCCATATAATGTAATCAGGGATGCAGTTCCAAAGCATGGGGAGTACCCATGACAGCTATCTGTCACACCAGCATTCTCCAGTTATGGTTGTGGCAAGATGTAGCACATTACAGTCTGTGGCTCACTGTGACATAGATTCCCATAGCTGGAGCACATCCATTAAGCATCACTTGGACATACCATTAATAGGTATCATTCGTATGTAAACTAACTGAGTTACACATTTGTTTGCAGTATGGAGGAACAGCCATAGTACAGTCTACATACTAAACACCATAACACTTGTACAGATCCCTGATGCCCCATTGGTAAAGCCACTGACTGTCTTGTGCATGGTCCCCGTTCCATGACCTGTAAGGGTTGTTACGTAATTCTGATGTCCTGAATAATGGATGTTGGATGCAGGTTATTAGAGCATGTTTAAGCACATGTTAGCGGGTTTTTGCACTGGTAAGTGCCAGTAAGCGTTGTTTAAACATGACTACATGGATATGTGCAACACAGGTCTAACCTTTGCTGAATATCATGCAAATCAAGGGCAAAGCAGCCCAGAACCACTGAAATGTGCATTATTTATGCTTGTACTAATAGTGCCTGCTCTGAGAGGTAAAACGACCACTGCCAGGAGTAGAACACGCAACCATGTACACAATCTTCGCAATAACCTGCTACTAAGCTACCTGAGATGTACCAACAGCAGATGTGTATTGTGACAGGTTAAAACACAAAAGGGCAGAGTTCGGGAAATAGTATACACTGCCATGTACCCAACGAAAGGTGTATTCTCTCTCTATCTCTCTCTCTCCCTCTCTATATATATATATATATATATATATATATATATATATATATAATATAGAGAGAGAAAGGGTGATAGAGAGATATATGTCTATATATATGTATATATATATATATATATATGTATATATATATATATATATATATATATATATATATATATATATATATATATATATATATATGCAAATATATAGATAGGTTAACAACATCTATACAACCATGGATGAACATATAAATAGGATACTACCAAATACAGAATGCTTTACATACCGACGCACGTAATCACAAGGTTTAAAGACCGAAAGACCACAGTACCGAAACATCAGAACCGCGAGTACTATTATCACGATGTTAAGGGACATTTAGTTAGTGCTTCTGGTGCTGCGGTCCAGGTAGGTACTGTGTTTAAGTGTGTTTCTGATTGCTGTGGTGTGTGTAAGTGTGTGTTCTGAGTGTGGTGTGTGTTTCCGGAGGACTGTAATGTTTGTATGTGGGTTTGCTTCATGTGTCTGTTTGTGCTATCTCAGAGTAGATTATTATGGTAGGTGTGGTGTGGGGGGTGCAGCCGCCCACATGGGGTGTGTATGGGGGCATGGCCACCTGGCCATACGTAGTGTAGGATGGTTTGTTTGGATGTGATGGGTAGCAGTGTGTCTGTGTGCGTGTGTGTGTTCTGTGTTTGTGTTAGTTCCGGGAGTTTGACTGTCGCGAGTCTGAGTGTTTGGTATTGTGGGGTTTGGTAGTCTGGGAACGGTAATGTGGTCATTGGAAGTGTGTGTGTTCCTGAATCCATGGGTATGCCATATACAAAGGTTGAAGTCTTCAAATAGGTGCATAACATGGACCATAGCAATCACACATTCCACCACAACCAAACGTTATGAACAAAGGATATGGAGAGTATATATGTCTATACACTATTACAAATATGTGCTATGGACATGAGCAAAAGATAGGGTTACCACCTGTCCCACCTTGTGAGGGGCAGTCCCTCTATGTGCGGTAGTGTCCTGACCAAAATGAGTACAAATACTAATGTCCTACAATCTCGAGACATTTGGCATGTTCCATATTTAATGTAATTGTTGCATAAAATAGCCATCTGTATCTAAAATCCCTACATGTAACAAGAAACAGGATAAGCAAGTAAACCGCTACAAGAATATAAGCTTTTATATAGACATATATGTAAAGTTCTATACTTTGTACTGACCATGGGTATGTGTCGGCCTCTAAAATCCGATGTGTGTCCTGCAAACGTCCCACTATGGCCATTTGAAAAGGTGGCAACCCAAGCCAAAGAGGTTCATTCACCAACACAACTCCAATGAGTGCAAATATTTGTGACAGAAGTACACGAGACAGCTTTCATGTAGCAACATTTCATTACATACCGATTTATTTCCAAAGGAATTGAAGGACCAACATCACCTGCATGCTATACAGGAACCAATTAACAATGGCTTAATGAATAAGCCTACAATTACCATAGTATTAGTCTACTAAAGGATAGGTTTTCAAATAGGGAAGGAGCCCTCACACACATATCGAATATGTATAAATACAGTTCCTACACACTTGCATCTGCTATGTACACCAACCTACATCTCCCCACACCCGAAACAATTGCAATACAGACTCTAATAACATCCACTCACTCTATGACATCTGCAGAAGCCTTAACATACCTTGTGAGAGACACACTATAATGGTCCTATGTGAAATCGTTGCTGTTGTACAATGGAACAGATGCTGATGTTACAGGGTTTGGTTGCAATAATCCCTATCAGACGGCTGATATAACAGCTAAACTCACATGTAGAACTACATCCTCTAGCCATTACACATAATCCATGGGGGCCATGAAGTTACTATATCTCTGTGTGTCTCCATATAGCTGCTGCAATTCATCACAAACAACACATCCAGGCCGTCTTCCTCAAAGGTAGGGCAAAGGGACAACGTCCAAGTGGAGTATTCATTTATACCCCACTGTTGTCATGTCATTGGCTAATGGAGTAGCTGCACAGCTGATGTGCATGTAATCATCTACTCTGGAATACCAATTGGTGGCAGGATACCACATGTTACTGATATCGAAGTATAAAAGGATGGCTTGTCATACATTCAAACCGTATGTACATACGATAAAAACGTTACAACAGAAAATGAATAGGACTTATATTATCGTCAACTCGGGATACTAATAAGGTATGTAGAACACTCAGTATGTTAGTGTATGTAGTACCTATTCTGTATTAATTAAAGTGTGCGCAATGCATATAGTGGGAAAAGGTATTATATAGTGATGTATTGTTGTGCATAGTAATGCTCGTAGAAATTGTGTGTACTACTGTGGGCCATAAGGTAAACACCTCATACACCACAAGGGATGCTATATAAGGACTTTAAACACAACAATTCCACTCCAGCTGCTGTCAATAGCAGGGTTTGTCCAACAAGTACGTGCCATAACAGGGGATAATATATGTTGATATACTGTAACAGTAGGCATATGTATAGGCATATAACTGAGAATAACATGTCTAAGGTGGTCCTGCTTTGCAATTATGATTTGCATTGTGGGATATTGTGGCAAAAATGTGAAATGTACAGTATTGTAGGTAGATATGTCTAACATTTTACATAGCATTACTGTTATGTTACGCAAACTTCAGGTATGTCTATTGGCATGTACAATACACAATAACAGGATACATATGACTTGTAGTCATCAGACAGTGTATCAGCATGATAGCTAATTGAAATGGAAGAGCTAGTCAATTATCCATGCACAAAGGACATGTAATAGCTTCATAGGTTCATAGTTGGGTACTATGCTGTCTGGCCAAGGCCATTCGTAAGCCTAACTACAGTGTTTTCACTTGTGGCACCTCCCTAGGTTAGTGTCCTGTGCCTGTGAATAGCAGAGCCATTCGTTACCTGTGCCTCTGTACAGCAGAGCCACTGCAGTGATCCCTGGTGTATATGTCTGTCTCCCATCCACCTATCGAGGTATCTCTTGAAGAGTGCTACTGAGGGTCCCTGCCTGATGTACGTAGGAATCATGTTCCAAAGCATGGTGAGTGTCCGGGTCAGGAATGTATCCCTCCAGCACGTCCTAGTCATCGTTTCATTTAGGTACATATCCCAGAGCATGTGCCTCTCAGTGGCTTTTGCTTATGTGGAGCATATCCATCAATATTGTTTTGGACATGGGCCTTGTATGTTCAGCAGAGATCACCTCTGAGTATGTGGAATGCAAATGAGTACAGTTGGGGTTTCTGTAGTTGGGCTGCATACGTCATCCTTCGGAGGTCAGTATTCCTCTTGGAGTGGTAATCTTGTGGTATTTAAAGCCATTGCTGTTGTCTCGTAAGGTACATCCCAGATGGGGTGTTGTACCCTTTAATGTGTTCATAAGTCATGAGTAGAGAGGCACAATGGCTGCCTTTGGTCTGGCTACAAACCTATTAGAGATTAGAGTGACCATGTAGATGTATATCCACACCACCTTGGCAATATGGTTAGCAAAGGAGTGAATGCTATCTACTTGGGTTCTAAGATCCCTTATTACATCTTATGTATGTAGGGGACTACCACCTATGTGATAGTCTGCAGGTGATCGGTGTAATCCAAAGGGGATGTCTATGCACCTTGTGGCATGCAGCTTGAGGCCATGTTATTGGCACCAGGTATCCGTCCCAGTGACACCCTTATGGAGGGTGTCTGTATCAGGTGGAGAATCAGTCATGGCCCCTAGTTTACAGTTATCTGCAAACCTATTCAGGGTAAGTCCTCCTGTGCTAGCCTGTACCTCAGAGAAGCATATACCAAACATGAAGGGCCCTATGACCGAGGACTGGGGGATGCCAATTGCAACTGATTAACAGTAGGAACTAGGGTATGCTACCCTCACTGTGTGGGTTCTGTCTTTGAGCCACTTTGCATAACATCTCGTGACGTAGGGGTTAATGTGCAGGTGGATGTGTATGTTGACAATACCAGAATGGGGAATGGTGTTGAAAGCCCTTGAGAGGTCAAGGTAGGCTGTGTGGACCACCTTACCCTCATCTACTGCCTTGGGAACTGTCTCAAAGGACTCCACCAGGTTTAGGAGGCATGGTCTGGCCCTAACAAATCCAAACTGGGTGGGATCAAAGGTTTGGAGGCCACCAATGTCTATTTGAATGAGATCCATGATGATGTGCTCCATAGCCTTGCAGAACAGTCTAGTCAGACGTATAGGGCAATAGCTCCCCTGGTCCATTGTGGCACCACCTTTGTGGAGTGTGATAACTGTTGCTGTGTGCCATTCAGGGGCCACAATGCCTGATGCAAGGCTATTAGTGAATATGGTGCCCAAGTGGGGAGCCATTTAATTCTGAAGTTCATGGAAATCGCAGCCTGGGATGTTGTACAGTCACATGGATGCTGTGTTCCTGGCTTTAGAGAGTGCAGCTTTGAACTGCGTAGTTGTGATCGCAGGGACTCTGCATCATTCCTGTATAGATATGGGCCCTTTAGGGTGTGAGAGGGGGTGTAAAGTTAGTGCAGAACCTATCTGCCAGGATGTTGCCAATATCAGTCGGTTCTGTAATGTTCATGCTTTACTGCTGTATGTCAGAGCAGGTGTGGGTATCACCATCGAGAGTAGTGACATACCTCTAGAATGCTTTGTGGTAGTCCTTGGAATTAGTCACAGTAATGTTTACATAGCTAGCTTTGGAGGATGTGATAAGGGATCTCAGATTCTTACTGAGGCTGACCAGGGAGCTCCTCCACTCATGGGATTGTACTCTACTTTCCAACAGTCTCCTCCTTCTGTTGTACATTATGTCCATGGCAGTGGACCACCAGGGTGGCGTCCATTTTCTGGTGAGTACCGTCATGGCTCTGTTTGGGAGAGCATTATCCATGCAGTCGTGTAAGTGCTAATTAAGTGCAGTTGTGTATGATTCAGTGGTTGTAACTGTATTGTCCATCTGGACGGGTGTCATGATGTTTACTTCTGTTGTCATAAGAAGCCTGAAGTTGGCTTTGTAGAAATATTGTAGTGTGTTTTCTGTAAAGGGTGTGGTGCCGGGATGTGGATAACAAGGGTGATTAGCGTACGTTCAGATCTGACCAACGAGGAGATAACCCCAGGTGCAGAACACCAGTCACACATGTTGGTAATGACCAGGTCTAGGATATAGTTGGCCCTGGTGGTGGTGTGGATAGGTTTATCCAGGTGATTGGAGGTTATGAATCCCAGAAAGCATTAGCCTAATATGTCGGTACATGAGTAGGTATCCCAGTTAATGGTGGGGTAGTGTCAGTCGCACATCAGTAGTGTCTGTTTGAACCCTACTTTCCAGTACAACAAGAAGTGAGGACCGTTAACCATGGGGTATGGTGTGGGATCTGCAGCAAGCAACAATTTGTATAGCAGTTATGGCCAGAGTTAATTGCACTTGGATTACCTCTGATGCACTGTGCTAAGCAACCAGCCTGGAGGTGTGGATATCCTTGGGAAATATGGACACACCTCTGCCGTCGGTGTTCCGGTCCTGGTTCATGACTGAAAGGTGTTTTATGAGTAATAGCCTGGTAGTGCAGGGGTGCTCTCAGGAGCCTAGAAGCAGGTCCCAGTCACTGCACAGATATCGAAGTGGTCCATTACAAGGAGTGCCTCGGGTGAGTACGTTTGAGATGAAGATGTCAAGCACTGAGTAGCATTACCCTCAGGTTTTGCTTGCCTGTTCCTGTTATGGTGGTGAATATGTTATTTGAACCGTGCCTAAAACAGGCACTATAGGAGCAGCAAGAGCCTTAGCCATTATCCATAATCCCAGGGCCGACAGGTGCAGGCCATCTGTGCCAAAGCATTGTGTTCTGTCGACCATGTCATTCAAAGCAGACAGATACTGGATACCCTTGGAATGACACCAGAAGCATAGCCAATTGTTGAAGTAAATAATTTTGACCTTATACTGCATTATCAGTCTGGACAATGGCCGGATGCTACTCAGGGCTAGGGCGATACCTGCCTGGGCTACAAGATCGGAGAGCTATTCCATGTCTCTTTACATGTAGTCCAGGAAGGTACATCTCAGGGCATTCACACTAACATGGAGAATGACACAGTCATAGTGTACCTGTTGAGGAGTGACCTGAGTGCATAGGTTATGTTGCGGATCCTGTTACCCGACAGGCAGCTGACAGTAACTATCACCTTGTGTAGCCTGCTGAGTGGGATATCAGTGTGACCGCCTATAGAGTCACCTATGACTAGTGTGTTGGGTACGTTATATCACCCTATTGGCTATGGTTGATGGGCACACAGAGTCTGTGGGCTATGTGTTGGGGGATGGGGGCTGTCTGCATTTCTGCTTTGGAGTTCTCTGTTGCCTAGACAGAGTAGTATTGAGAGGCTCCGCAAATGTTGTAGTCTTGCAAACTAATGGGTATAGTATTCTCATCCTAAGGGGTGGTGAAAGCCACACACACTCTGGCTAGGCTTATAAATGCCCTAGGGCAGATAGCCTAGTATGAACCTATGAACCTATGAACCTTACTATGTATAGCCTGTGGTGTTGGAGATCTAGTGAGACTATGTGATGAGTGTGGTGTGACGCAAACGTTTAACATCCCCACATGATTGTCAGGTTCAGTCTGGGTAGGAGAAAGCTTTATCTCCAGCATGGCTAGACATGTGCATCTCCCATAGGTTGTAGTGTTGTATGTTAGGAGGGGAGCATTGACTGTGTACACGAGATAATTTCTATATTGCCTCATGATGCCCATATTCATCATATAGACAGGCGATAACACTGGGAATTAACACTTGGACATGCCTGAATATTTAACTATTTCCCACTAGATATGTGAGGAAAGTGTGTACAAGAGCTGTTTTACTCTAAGCAAGTGGGAAATGTAAGTACAAACAGTGTTTACCTGTAGGTAATGAGGAGGATTGAGTGCTATAGTAATTAGTAGCTCATGAAGTGCTTACATGTTCTGAACAAGTGCTGAGCAAGAATAAGCAATACAGATAGGTTGTTGGATAACATAAACACACTGCCCCCCAACAGGTACACAATCACATATCCATGAACACTACAGAGCCCCTGTAACCATAACTATGATGGTACAAGGTGCGCTCAGACTGCATGGGACCTGTCCACATCCCTGGTTGTATAATACATATATGGCAAAACAGTTGGCTCTACACATACACATCATGTAAAACATAGCTTCATGTCAGTCTGTGAAAACACTGAATGGTGCACACCAACAGTTATCACAACCCACAAAGTGGAGACACCACTCATAATGGGAGGCACTGCACTACTACCTTGCTGAGTCTGGTCTGAAAGTCTATGAACCTTAATCAATGTATATGTTGTTAGCAGTAGAGATATAGATTACAGTACGCATAATTTCACACTGCATATCATACCTGTGACAGGTCATAGGACATCAACACCCATACGAGATGTACCTTTGTATGGCAAAGGAGTATTCTGCCAGTGGATTGTTGACAGAACCAACACTACAAAAGGTGTCTGAGTAATAGGTGCATATCACACCAGTGGCAGCTACAGTAAAACAGCGTTAATTCACTGTACTCCCCCTCATTGTAGCCCATACCACACAGACAAATGGGAGGCATCTGCCTATGTAAGTATGTGAATGGCTATGACCTAGGAGCAATAGCTGACTCAGTGTTGTGGACAACATACAGAAGGGGGTTTGTGGGTGATGTGTGTGACATATGTGCACAATCTGACAGCTGCATATTGCATTGTCACTGCTAGGTTAATAACCCTGTACCCATGAACTACCACCTAGGCAGCAGTCAACATAATGGACACTGTGTGTAAGGGATGTTGCTGTGCAGTTTACCTCCCTGAGCTAGTCACGTCACCAAGCCTATTAGGTAGTCATAAGAGGCAACCCTAGTCATGACAGGGTGCCATCCATGAACATGGAGATCATTGTTCAGCCATACTCATCACTCAAGTGACCAATATCGGATCACATATCACCTTTAAGGGGTATTGGCCATGTTTGGATGGGCAACACCAACCTTCAAAATTCTCATCTCTACTATGTAGCATGATGCCTACCCTGCATAAAGACATGTCCAACTCTGTGATGTTGGACATGCTACACGTACATATCCTGATCTGAAATACATACATCATGGACATCCACCTTCCTAGTACAAGGATCGCCACATGCTGGAAAGATCCTTGTGCCATGCACATTACATACTCCTGCCATACTATGCAACCCTGTCCAGCAAAGCTGCACATTTCACCTCTGTCAGACAAGGTGTGATGACCGCATGGTAGATGTATCATTAACCGTGTGAATCAGTTATGTGGCACTGCTTCACCTGGCGCCAGAAACATGGCTGTCGGCTGCAGCTAGGTAACCTTACATCCTAGGCTCATACATGGCCCAGGGCATACAGACTACTAGATGACCTTGGCCGTACATGCTATAGTTTATAACCATCCCTGCAAATACCATCAGGCTTGCCAGTGTGCCATGTGTATCACATGTGCAACACAGGCGATATGTGGTAGGATGTTGACCTGCTGTACAGTGCCATGTAGATGTATATGGCAAAACACATGCATGTAAAGGTTTCCATCTGCATGTCTGCATTGTCACAGGTCATGTCCGTTAAAGCAGTGTATGTGTTTATATGTGACATATACACAGCATCAAGGTCAACAGCATTAATGTGGACACATCCAGGCATGTGCTGATAGGTAAGAACACCAGTACAGGCAAACAGACATGCCCACATGAAGACAGCATCCACATGGAGTATGAGCAATGTAATCAGGTGACACACATATATGGTGATAATATCCAATCCCCATTGGGTGTCACATGTGTGTGACACAAACATGTCAATGGTGTCAGTGTCATGAAGATTTGCAAAGACAACTGTTTATATGTAATAAATGTGATACTCATGTATGTGCAGCTGTATATCTGTGCATCTGTGAGATACTGTGACCTGTCTCCATCATTATGTCTTCCAGATATGCCGTGAGCAAGGC
Organism: Protopterus annectens; assembly: GCF_019279795.1. Lineage (NCBI taxonomy): Eukaryota > Metazoa > Chordata > Ceratodontiformes > Protopteridae > Protopterus > Protopterus annectens. Next base: position 1,702,227,387 of record NC_056741.1, on the reverse strand, counting down.
TCCCAACCTATACCCACTTGGAGGATGAGGCCCTTATACCTTACCTCCAAGACAGCTATGATGTCCTGTTTAGCCATGTGCCACAGGATGCACAGCAGCGGGATGACCTGTGGCAGGAACTTCGCAGGAGGGTTAATGATGTGGGTGGCCATAACTGCACATACCAGCAGGTGCAATGACCTGATCAGATGTGCAAAACAGAGTGCAAATGCAATCGCCGGGGAACAAGGTGCAATAGGTGGTGGGCCACCAACCCAGCCCCCGCTCACATGTACCGAGGAGCTACTGGCCAACCGGGGGACACTGTCAGAACAGCATCCACAAACCTTAGCTGATATCATGGAGGTGAGTGTCTCTCAACCACCTAGCCTGGAGTTGCCTGGTAAGTCACTACTGCACACATAACTATTATATCCCATATAGTTGCATGTGTCACTGTACAATATGTAATGTAACATCATATGCAAGGCATGTATACACACATGCCGCATACTATAGTATGCTACTCTGTGTATGCACACATGTGCATACTCCATAGTATATCCTATTGTACTGGTGAATGTGTTAACATGCACATTGCACCCTGTAGCTGTCATACAGGCGTGGATAATGATCATACTGCTGTGTCACCCCTCTGTAGGTACTTCTGGCATTCTGCTGAGGCAGCAGGCCATTGCAGGTGAGACAGTTATAAGTATCAGGCATGTTAACGCAGAGATCTATTCGCCATGTGGCCAGTTAACACATTTACACATAATGTATGGTCCGGTCACAATATACAGGTCGCATCTGCAATCCATCACACTGGCTACCTGTGTGCAATACTTACAAACTAAGTGAAACACTGACATGAAACCTCAGAAACTGTCATTGCTAGATGTGTGGACAGCTGTGCATACAATGGTGGAGGTGTTGTTCAATGTAAGAACATGTACTACACATCAGAACTACACATGTGGGGTACACAAACAGTACTACACAGTGAGCTGGAGTATGGGCAGTCCACAGGATTCACCATTGTGGATTATGCCCCTGCTATGAGTGCACACATTGTGATGTGCCATCTGACATGTCCATGACATGTAGTGGGCCGGCTGCAACATTGTCTCACTATCCCATAAAACATAACCCACATACCAAACATACAACCCTTTGTCTACATAACCTTGTGGACAGTGGAGTATATGACATCTATGGGTGTATGTCATATGGGACACACAGACATGTGAGATAGATGGCTATCACAACTGTTTGGCCAACACATGTTCACACATGGCCATGGAGGATGGTCAGAGACATGTAGCAACACACAGTAGATGTGATGTGTTTGTGTGTACACCCTGTTGTACATTGGCTACACATGGTCCAACTATAGCCTTTGTTGAATGGTTATATTACAGATGTGGAACACTGGACATCCTACAAGCCTGTGCGCAGCTTGTGGAGGCGTAACTTCATTCAACCACATAAGATATGTTGAACATCATGATGGTGTCACAGCATGACAGTAGTCACCTGTGCAGCATCCACATACATACACAGACAACCACATCAGGACACAGATACAGTAAATTTCCCTTGCTGCTGTTGGACATCACTGTCAGCCGTGCACCTGGTGTGTGTGTGGTACACAAATGTCATGTGGGACATGGTGTACTGACAAGTCTTGCCATGTGTGGACATGGTTGCCAGGCAGCTAAAATATGTTTGCAGATGTGCAGGGGTGTCATCTGTATGTCCTTTGGTGACCTGTGTTACACATTCCACATCATGGTTTAGTGTGTATACACCTCAGCGACGTGGGTCACAATCCACAGTATATATGTATTGTGTATGCACACAGTCATGGCTATGCACTGTGTCTGTGATTCACACTGTATAGCAATAGAGATGCCTTATGATTCCATGCAATGGCACTGTGTCTGTACTTCACACTGTATAGCAATATAGACACCTCATAATACCCTTCAATGGTCATGCACATCTGCTAAATGTGCATTTTATCGGTAGGGCGGACAGACACCACTGCAATGTGACACCATTACCCCACTGTATATGTGACAGGACACCATTGTGTTAAACATGTATCCATATCAATGCACACGTCAGCAGATTACATGTCATACTACATGTTAATGTCAAGGTCATATGCCACACATCAGCCATGTGTACTGTTAACCTGTGCTGGTCCATATGGTGCAACTCAGGGATGCATGCTTACTACCATGATTGTGTAAAATGCATGGCTTCTGCTATGACACATGCTTGCTGTTGTGTGCAACCCAGGGATGTATGATAACTACCACTATTATTGTCTGAGCTGCATGCCGTCTGCTGTATCACATGCATGTTGCATGCCTTCTGTCAAATCACATGCATGGTGTGTGTGTGTGTGTGTGTGTGTGTGTGTGTGTGTGTGTGTGTGTGTGTGTGTGTGTGTGTGTGTGTGTGTGTGTGTGTCTGTGTGTGTGTCTGTGTGTGTGTGTGTGTGTGTGTGTGTGTCTGTATTGTAATGTAGAGTCTTTGTTTGCCTTCACAGGTGATGTAGGTGCATTACCCTCCTGCGGTCCATCTGATGTTAGTGTCCCCACAGACTCTAGCAGTGATGATGAACATATGCTTGAGGCACAGGCAGGGTTGTCAGGGGCTGAATCTGTGCCATTGGTTGTCATTCCACCTATATCCCCTTCATTCTCGCACACAGATTTCATGCCAACACATACCCCATCACCAGTGACCATAGAGAAAGGACAGTTAGCGTGTGGTAGCTTGGAACAGGAAAGTGTGGTGGCTACGGAAGATGTGTATTCACACCATGGTGTCAGGCAAATGACTGGAGATGGGCCACACAGGCATGTGGCCAGTGCTGCTCATAGGACGACCTCTGGCCGACATGCCCCTGCAGGACAGAGCGCAACAGCTGGTGTCACCAGATGCATGTTTCAGGCTGTAATGGTGGCACAGGTATGTACTGAATGACAGAACAGAGAAGGGCAGAGGCTTCAGAGGGAGGCTATCTGTTCTTTAAATGATAACATCCAGGCATTGGCAAATGCTCAACAGCAGATTGCTAAGGTTTTGGACAGATGATTGGGTGACATGATTGGAATCCTTGACCATGGCATGACAATCCGTGAGCATGAGCTGTCTGTGCTGGAACATCTGGTAAGAGTGAGGTGTAGGGTACGTGGACGTAGGCCAGCTACGTCACCTGGTGCAGGTCCATGTGAACTAGCTACCTCACATGCCTGCTCCCATAGTGGCAGTAGCAGCAGCAGTGCAGCTGGTGCTGTGCTGTTCACACCAGGACACAGCAGGCCACGTGCACGTGGCCCTGGACGGTCCCAACAAGGACACAGTTCCAGTGGACATGTGTCATCAGATAGTACCCAATCTGCACCTCTGCCTGGTAGTGCCTGTGCAACCAAAGAAACGTAGGCAGAAAAAAATTTAATATATCACAGCAAAGCTTTTGGGTGAAACCCTTCTTCAATACTAACATAGTTAGTATTGAAGAAGGGTTTCACCCGAAAGCTTTGCTATGATATATTAAATTTTTTTCTGCCTATGTTTGTTTGTTTCTTTGGTATTCCTGCATTCCAGTCTTGTTTTGTAGTGCCTGTGCGACCCCTGGCAGGCACAGGTCATGTGGCCGTGGCCGGACACTGTGAGCTGTAAAACCTGGTCTGTACAGTCTGGAGCTGTCAGTCATACCCCTGTGTAGGCCAGACACATGGCAGAACTGTGTGCACGCATACACGCACATACCAGAAACATCTGTAGGGCACCGCAACACTCACATGCATAACAACCACACATGGCCAATTAGATCACTGGCCCTAACCCACACACATGATGTCATCCACTGGTGCAGCCTAGGCCCCTGGCAAATATTATCACCCTGTGCATATGATGATGCCTGTGCCACATCCCTGTCATCCACACCGCTGGTGCAGAGACATGCTCATATGGTCTGATGCACAGGGTGAACAGAATAGGGAGATAAGTGTAGATTACAATTGTTGTGTACTGTTGACACCCAACAGACATACCATGTAGTACAGGTTTAGAATGCATTGTTTTCTGTTCACAGTATGTGTCTTGGTAACAACAGTAACAGCATGTTGGTAATGATGTCCTGCTTCCCTCCTTCAGGTCTAATTGCATGTGCTGTTGAGTGCCAGTGTTTGCAGTTTCCCATGTGTAAATGTGGACTACTCACAGGTATGTATGGCAATACCAGCATGCTATTCGTAGCTTCAACCTCACTGTTAGAAAGGCTGACATTCCAAAGATGTCTACACATCTACTGATCCAGGAGCATGGGAGCTGTGTACTTAGCTACAGTGGCTAGAGATGTGACATCCATACCGGGTGACATCACAGGTACAGTTACATGGGACGGGGAGTTTACATAGCGGTCTAGCTGATGACAAGGGTAGTGGCCAGTTGATAGCTTGAGGCCTCACTGTGTAGCAGTAATACACATTCACATTACAGGATGAGAACACACAACTACACACACACACACACACACACACACACACACAGGTATTCGCACACGTGTATTCAGATACACAACAACACACCCGCACTCACAGGGTCAATGACACTGTAACACACACACACTTGATAGTGTTGAGGTGAGGACCCCTGCCTATGTGGTAATCACCATTACAGTACTGTGTACCCACATGACGTGACACAGAGAAAACACATGTACAGGTAGTCAGTAATGCCTAAGATCGACGGCATCAACAGGGTAGTAGACTGTATCACCTGGAGGGGTTAAGGGTCGTATCTGTTCACTATGGTAACATACACCCTCACTCCATGGACCAGACAGCCATACATACACACACACACACACACACACACACACACACACACACACACACACACACACACACACACACACACACACACTGTGGAGTCCACAATTGAATGCACCTATGTCATGCACATACAGATAGCTCACATGTGTATGATACACACCCCACCCCTGCCTTTGTCTTGATTTCTACACTGCAGTATGTACAGATCTCTACAACAGTGTGCAGGAGTGTGAGTAACAATTGGGATGTATTCTCCACCATACATGGCATATATGGACACACAAGCAAACACACATGGCAGTACTGTGAATCAAACACCTACTATCTTATGATACGTATGACAGACATGCAGTAGTATTGCCCACATTACAATGTGTACCGACGCTACCTTTGGCAATTGTGCTGATATATGCACATGAGAGGTCTTAAGTGTTACAGGTGTCAAGTGATTTACAGTCAGTGACACCCTGACCGCTGTGTAGGTTGTATGTCTTCCCCTTCAATTAACAGAAACATAGCTTAGTGTTTGCACATGTTATGGTAGGATGGCTTGTGACACACCTGTGAGCTGTCTTCAGCAAACATCCATCTGCAAAGATGGCCCACCACTTAGTTATATCCACACATCCTTCCAAACCTGATGTACATCTTACCGTACCATGTCAGTATATCACCATATACAGTTGGCAATGATGGGGCTGCATTACAACTGCATGTTGTAGTAAGGCACACGTCACCTGCAAACATCAGCTACTGCACACGTATGGTAGCTGAATGCACACCACTACATGTACATGTGTGTAGGTCCTACATTCCTGTCATTTAGCCATGTTTGTAGGCATTGCAATTGGTGGACATATCTGATGACATACATGACACAAGGACTGTTGTATGATATGATAGTTGTCATGGGTGACCAGTACAGAGGGAATGTTAACTCAGTCAACATTGATATCACACCTTATATACTGTTAGCTTTCAACAGCCATGGACCTACCTTCCATGTGCATGTGTGTAATTGCTGTAGCCACCTGTCTGCATGAAGGACAGCAACAGCTATGCTATGTACATATGTGTTGTGTGTGTGTGTGTGTGTGTGTGTGTGTGTGTGTGTGTGGCATATACATATCCATGGCAGGTACATGTATGTCATATCCAAACATGAGGGTGTTTACTGGTGTACAGCAACAGTCATCTGTTACTGCTGTATATGACCCAGGGCTCCTGTTACGTGTACAGCGACCTGGTTATGAACAGTGGTATCATTGCATTGCGCAACACATTATGCAACTGTGTCAGTACATGGGTAGTCTGCACAGTTGATGTAGAGCTAGATACAGTCCACTGGTCATGGGTCACATGGTGTTGTACTAATATATGTTCTACCACATATATGAATGTGTATTGCTGGTCCAAGGACATGGTGATGTCTGAGGGCTACATCCTAGAATGCGGCTTTTGACACTGTGATCTGCACCTGACACATCTGTGCTGCCTTTTGAGGGTGTACTGGTCAGTACATGTGAGTGGCCTTCATGTACGTGGGGACACCACCACCTGGAGCGGTCTGTAATGGTGTTATGGCCCACATGTTTGTATCTGAGGTAGATGGTGGTAGCACTATTGTGCACAACTGAGCCTTCAGCCAGGTGTTCCTCACTGCACAGATGTCAGTATTCCCCATTGTTAGAGCTACATTGGGCAGCTGTGATTCCGAACACTACACCTCTAGCACTGTTTAGCATACACATACAATGCAGTTGTCCTCTAGGTGTCAGGGTGTTAACCTGGTCTCAGGACATTCATCTATGAATGGCACTATATGGGCAAAGTAGCCACTCCTGGCAGGACATCACCCCGGGTGGTATTAGTGTGCCAGGTTTAGATTGGTACATCTAAGGTGATGGACAGCAGCAGACGTTGTGTAGAAGACCGGTGTCAGATATATGTAGTGCAGCATTCATGCTAACAATGACAACTATCGGCACCGGAGTCCATTACAATGTGTTGTTCACATCTAACTGTAATAGCATGGCCACTGTGCCCTTCCGTGTTTAGAATCAGAGTGCATACAAAACAGCCCTTTGCTACTAAGTGTGTGAGCATGCCCAGTATAACGTTGTATAGATTTATTTTATTTTTATTTATTTTTATTTTATTTTACATTTGTTGACCGGGCTAGTCCAACTGGATTAATGTCCATTTTCAGTGGAGGCCCGGGGAGAAAAGCTCCAGAGGATTGAAACAGTTATAGGAAATACAATTGTATTATAGAAAGGGAAGAAATGTAAGTACAAATATTAAATATCTTAACTAATTAAGTGAGGTCATAGGTTAGAACTAGCAAAACAATATAATATCTAAACACAAAAATTTTTTTTTTTTTTTTTTTTTTTTTTTGTGTGAGTTAAGTAATATTTACAACAAAGAGATAATAACTCAGTTGAAGTAAAAGATGAAAACGAAGTGGTTGAAAGGATTTATAACAAATAGGAGGGTGTCTACAGGCTAGTCTGGGTTGGTACAAGAGCAAAGCCAGAATTTATTAAGGTGTATGGAAAGTTGTTTCTTAAATAGTTGAAGAGTATGCAAAGAGGACAAAGTGGATGGAAGATTGTTCCATATTTTGCCTATTGAGTTAGAGAAAAGGGAATTGCCTGCTGAATTCATAATTTTGGTACTATTAACAAGTGACTTATCAGAGGAGCGTAGTTGTTTCAGGTTGATATAAGGAGTCAGGAGGTTGGAAAGAGCTGGTGTTTTAGAAGGTTGGTGTAGAATTTTGTAAGCTATTAAGAGTTGTTGAAAGATGAGCTTGTTAGGGAGTTCCAGCCAGTGTAGTTGCTTTAAGTTTATACAGTGATGTGTTCTGAATTGGGAGGAGGTGGCAAAGCGGGCAATATTGTGGTAAGATGTAGTAAGTTTCTTAAGGTTACTTTTGGAAAGATTAGTGTAAATAGATGAAGCATACAGAAGGGTAGAGAGAAGGTGTGTTTGGGCTAAGGTTATCCTAGCTTCAGGTGTGAGGAAGGGCTTTATTCTGTACAGGGATCCAATCTTTTTATTAACAGCTTTTATTGTAGTGTTGATATGGCAATCATAGTTGAGATTATTATCGATAATAACACCAAGAAGTTTGGTTGAGGAGTCAGATTATTGTATTGTCAGTTGAAGTAATACAGAAGTTTGTCAAAGTAGATTTACGGGTGGGTGGGAAGAGTAATAATTTAGTTTTTTTGGGGTTAAGGAGTAGACAGCGGTTGGAGAACCACTGTTCAACAGTTGAGAAGGCTGATTGTGTTTGAAACTGGAGTTCAGTTTGAGAAGAGGCAGTACAGATTATAGTGGAGTCATCTGCATATTGTATGCAGGTAGTATTAGGAAGAGATGATTGAAGGTCATTAATAAAGATAGAAAAGAGAAGAGGGCCTAGGATAGACCCTTGAGGTACTCCTAAAGATATGGGAAGGAGAGTAGAGGGAGAATTTTTCCAGAGTACAGCTTGCTGACGATTAGCAAGATAGGAAGAAAACCAGGTAAGGGAAGAAGGCTCCAAGGCATACTACAACATTATGCAGTTACAGAACACACTACTGAGATTAGTGGGATGCAGCACTCCCAGAGGCGTACTCTGGTGATGTCTGAGGGCTACATCCTAGAATGCGGCTTTTGACACTGTGATCTGCACCTGACACATCTGTGCTGCCTTTTGAGGGTGTACTGGTCAGTACATGTGAGTGGCCTTCATGTACGTGGGGACATAGTGCATTCCAAACGGCCGTGTGCTACTAAGTGACTAAGTGTGTGAGCATGCCCAGTATAACGTTGTGTAGCTGGACACATAGTGCATTCAAAACGGCCGTGTGCTACCACGTGAGTAAGCATGCCCAGTGACACCTTCCTTGTGTCGGTTATGTGCCTCTATGTGTATGAGCATGGCCATTGTAACCCTACATAGCGACAGTAATTGTCTAGTCAACAGATGGCCATACCCCACTTCGGGATGGATTCCTACATTGAACACACTGGTTCACAGGTATGTACATCATAACTGCCAGCATCCATATCAATGTCTGCATTCCTAGAAGGTCATATTGACAGTTTTGAAAGGTGTAGTGCCTGTGGCATGGTTCTTATCTATGTAGTACTGTAATAGTGGTCCGTAGATAGGCAGTTGTCCTGATCACACCACTGGCGTGTGTTTGTCTCCGTCTGCCTGGAGACAGAAATATGCTTTTAGACTGCTCACACTCCATACAATCCCTATCGCTGTCTTTTCCATTGCTGATGATGTCACCCACCTAGATGTACGCCTCTGGTAGTGTGGTGTCCCAGTAACCTCAGTAGTGCATTTTGTTATTGCGTAATGCTGTAATGCTGTAGTGTGATAAGGTAGTTAGTTAATCCCAGCCATGTCAACTTTGTGTGTCTCCATCTGCCTGGGGAAAGAAATATGCTTTTAGACTGCTCACACTCCATACAATCCCTATCACCATCTTTTCCATTGCTGATGATGTCACCCACCTAGAAGTACGCCTCTGGGAGTGCGGCTTCCTGGTAATCTCAGTAGCGTGTTCTGTAACTGCGTAATGCTGTAATGTGATAAGGTAGTTAGGTCTGTGTTCTATTCCCAGCCATGCCATCTGTGTGTGTGTGTGTGTGTGTGTGTGTGTGTGTGTGTGTGTGTGTGTGTGTATCTCCGTCTGGCTGGGAACAGCAATATGCTTTTAGACTGCTCACATTCCATACAATCCTTATCGCCGTCTTTTCCATTGCTGAGTATGCCTCTGGGAGTGCTGTGTCCCAGTAATCTTGGTAGCGTGCTCTGTAACTCCGTATTGCTCTAGTGTGATAAGATAGTTAAGTCTGTGTTCTAATCCCAGTCATGCCAACTATGTGTGTCTCTATGTGGCTAGGGACAGAAATATGCTTTTAGACTGCTCACACTCCATACAATCCCTATCGCTTTCTTTTCCATTGCTGATGATGTCACCCACCTAGAAGTATGCCTCTGGGACTACTGTGTCCCAGTAATCTCGGTAGTGCATTCTGTAACTCTGTAATGCTGTAGTATGTTAAGGTAGTTAGGTCTGTGTTCTAATCCCAGCCATGCCAACTGTGTGTGTGTCTCTGGCTGAGGCCAGAAATATGCTTTTAGACTGCTCACACTCCATACAATCCCTCTCGCTGTCTTTTCCATTGCTGATGATGTCACCTACCTAGAAGTACGCCTCTGGGAGTGCTGCATCCCACTAATCTCAGTAGTGTGTTCTGTAACTGCATAATGTTGTAGTATGATAAGGTAATTAGGTCTGTGTTCTAATCCGAGCCATGCCAATTGTGTGTGTGTCGTTGTCTGCCTGGGGACAGAATAATGCTTTTAGACTGCTCACACTCCATACAATCCCTATCGCTGACTTTTCCATTGCTGATGATGTCACCCACCTAGAAGTACACCTCTGGGAGTGTTGTGTCCCAATAATCTTGGTAGCGTGTTCTGTAACTGCGTAATACTGTAGTGTGATAGAATAGACAGGTAGGTGTTCTATTCCACGGCATAACAGGGGTGTGTGTTTGGCAATCATATCCTATGTGTTGGTATCTCTGAGTGGCTATCTCCAGGATGTGTTCAGGAGCGTGTTTTGTTGTTTTTCTACACAGTGTCCATAAATATCACAATCGGCCAAGAGACTGGGTTGGCAAGACATACACATATATTCGGCAATAGGTCTGGTGAGTAATGTCAGCAGCCCTATTCTTGCCCTTAATACAGTCTGAACCCGTGTGACGCACAGAAACACACTTGCCTTGATATTAACACCAGTACATAATGCAGGAGGCACATGTGGTTTCCTTTTCATTCTTGTCTAATGTTTTGATGTCACGTGGTCTGCTGTTGTGATATATATTCTATATCTATGTATGTGTGTGTATATGTATATGGGTATGTATCTATATATATATCTATAAATATATATATATATATATATATATATATATATATATATATATATATATAGATATAGATATATATATATATATATATATATATATCTATCTATATATATCTATATCTATATATATATCTATATATATATATATATATATATATATATATATATATATATATATATATGGACATTAGCACACATAAATCTACATGACGGAATACATGTCCTATACTGTTGAATGCCTGTGCTGGATGATCCATATGTGATAACCTCAGATGTATGTATATCTGCCATGGCTTAGTGGTAAAGCACATCGTCTATGGTGTGCAGGGTCCTGGGTTCAAATCGTGCAGAGACCAGTCGTTTTGTTGCTGAGAAGAACAAGGGACATCGAATATGCTGACAGTAAGGCACTTTTAACCAGTTGTGTGCGGATCTGCACGACAGTAAGCAGTGGTTATTTTTGTGGAGGCTCAGTATGGGTCATGTAACTATGCATTAGAAGACAATACTATGCAAATGAGGTGGAAAATAGTGAATCCCATTTATCCCCAGGGTGTGATGCAGATCCCAAGAGTGTATGTGTATAGATAGCCAGGTGCAGGACTCGAATATAGGTGAAAGCATGGGGAGGTATCAGGCATACTGTATGTACATTAGAGCCCTGTGTCTCGGGATTGCTCTTGCCTTAGCACTCCTAAGCTAGAGGTGTGTCTATACCTGCCTAGTGCAATTGGGAGGGACACCAGCAGTAGGAGAGTAGTCAAGGTGAACAAGCTGGGCAAACAGGTGATAATTATCACAATCAGCAGATTACAGGCCCAGCCCAGCCCAGAACACTACGATAAAGTGAGCAAGCACAATACCCTCGGGTTTTTTCCACACTCTACACCACCGGTGTATACAAGGGGGAAATTTTACAAAACAATCCAATGAAATGAGAAGGGCTACAGCAGGCAACATAGACCAACATGTGCAGAAGGCTGAGGGTTTTGAGGATGTGAATGCTGCCGAACAGACCCAGGGTAACCTACCAGGGGCTACATGAGCTGGAGATAGTGGAGCACTATGGGATGGACAGAGACCTCCTACAGCAGATTGCAGATTGTTGAGCTGTGCCGGCCACACCTGACACATCCAACAGGCCAAGGGAAACCCATCCCAGTGGATACCAAGGTATGTGCAGGCCTAGGTATACTACCCACAGGTACTTCCCAAAGCACAACTGGGGATATCATGGGGATCTCACAGGCATCTGCATCCAGAGTATTCCACGAGTTTCTGGATGCCATGTCACCACATGCCAGTGAGCACGTACATTTCCTCAACACATGTGAGGTGTTGACCAGCAATATGCGTCTCTTCCACCAAATGGCAGACTACCCTGGGGTAGTGGGTGATATAGCCTGCAAGCACGTACACATCAAAGCACCACCCAGTAAGTGGGGTAGGGCTTACATTAACTGCAGGGGCATCCCCTCCATCAACTGCCAGGTCATATGCGATGCCCAGGGAATTATACTGAATGTGTGTGCTGGCTGCCCTGGAAGCTATGACGATTCTGATATATGGCATCTGATGCAGCTGTACCACAGCTTTGCCAATATGGACATCCCCTACGGTCACCTAGTGGGGGATGCTGGGTACCCACTGGAGCAGTGGCTGATGACACCCATCAGAAATGCACACACACCTGAACAACTACGCCATAATGAGGCACACTCACAGGCAAGACATATAATTGAGCATGTGTTTGGGATGCTCAGGTCATGGTTCCGGTGTCTGAACACATCCGGTGGAGCCTTGCAGTATTCACCAGCTACATGCACCCAAATTGTTATGGTATGTGCTATGCTACACAATATGATCCTGTGGAAACAGCTGCAGCAGGAACAGCATGGGGCAGGGCCACACAGCCCCACACCAATGCCGAGGCCTGTACAGGCATAGAGTTACTCGGAGGAGGAACTACCTGAGCCGGACCAGGTAGATGGAAGGAGGCGTGCCCAGTATGACCTGGCCTTGACAAAGACATAGTAGGTACCCAGGGAATGTCACCCTCTCTGACTCGCACAGACAGTAAAAAGGATGCCAAACATGACACTACTTGTGCTCAGCCATGTATAGGAAGTGCACTGTGTGCATCTGACACAGGCAGCCCTCCAGCACCATCCTCAGATCTGGAACACCCTCAAGGTAAGTCAATAAACCTACCAATTGGCAGTTGTATTAGAATGTGTTGTTACCTGTAGCTATTGTACGGATGTGAGCATGCAAGGGAATTTGGTGGCCAGATGTTAAGGCAGCGGACAGTAGATGTCCATAATGGCACCATGACATCTCTAGCACATACTGGGGTCACCATACTAGCCAGTAGTACACAGGGTGTCCTAACCTACTGCAGGTAATGGGCTGAGCATCATGTCTGTCAATACAGCCCACACAAGTCTCAACCAGCTGGACAGGTGTAGACCAACACAGGCAAACGCTGTACTATGGCCTCTAAATATGCCCAATGGATGACCCCCCCCACAGACACACACAGACAGACTACAGCAGGCCAGGCAGTTGGATGTAGGTTGTGAAGACTAGGACATCTGAAACTAATATGTTGGTAATTAAAGCTAAGATCTGGAGTACACTGGTATGCCTCTAGCAAGCAGAATAGGTAGGTCTACACACTGAAATGGAGTACCTGACATACCAGTACAGTAGTAGCAAAAGTGTACAAGTGTCAGCTGTGTCCCCCTTCCGATGTACACATGTAACAGTCAGGTGCGCCCCCCCCGGTGCTGTGTAGGAATGTGGATACAGTCGGATGTCCCCCTAAGCTGTGCAGAAATGTAGCAACAGTCAATGCCACATGACTGATGGATACTCTGCTGACACAGCATGCCACCTGTCAGTGTACAACGCAGAGGTCGGCACCACAGTACTGACTACCTGGACATGTAACACATGTGATACAGTTGACCATACTGGGCATGCTCAAACACATGAAGGTATGACAGCACTTTCAGTCAACAACATGCAGAATGGTCATACTGGGCATGCTCACACATGTAAACACAAGACGGCCAGGTCTGCAAACACCAGTGGTCCGGACATATCTGCCAGTACATTGCTATACTGTTGGATGACTGTGCTGTATGGTATGTGTGGTACTGTCTATTGTCTGTATATTTGCCATGGTGTATTGGTAATTCACATTAGCTGTGTGCGTAGGGTGTTGCTACCAACACTTGCAAATGACAGTTATTTATTTGCGGCCAGAACAAGGCCATTGGATACGGAGTAAGTAACGCACATTGCAGCAGTTGGGAGTGGTTGTGCATGGGCTTGCGCGGTGTTAAGCACTGCTGACCTCTGGTTACAGCTTCTTACACTTGTTTAGACTCCACATTTCTTTAACAGTGCAATACTTGCATACTGGTAGACAAACACGCTTACACCCGCTCGCTCCCTCACTTGCACATGCACCGACATTGGTGCTTGCATTTGTCACTCACGCTGGGTGGGCGCGATCCCTTGTGATGACTATTACATCGGACTACATGACTACAGTATCGGGTATGGCTGACTATTAGGCAATGGCATGGCATTCGACTGTATGGAATCGGTGGCCTATCCAGTGAGTTAATCATATTATATGCGTGTTCCTCGTACAATCTGCTCTCATTTGGCTGATACATGGGAACCGATACTCTGCAATGCAGACAAGTAAATGTGTTTTGGGAATCATATCCGTCTGTTGGGTCATGCTACCGCATACCTATTGTAGGTTTGCCACCTTTTAAATTGGCCGAGGTGAGACTTTAGGATTAACACCTGTCCCACTTTGCGTGGGACAGTCCCTCCTTAGGCATATGTGTCACACGAAAATAATCTAGACATAGAAAATGTCATGATTACAGGATAATATTATATTCTACATTTCTCTAATAGTTGCATGTAACAGTCATTGTATATATGACACTTCTATATGTTATGTGAAGTAGCATAAGCAACTTGACTGCTGCTAGACTAAGCTTTTATTTGTGCTAATATGTATAGTTCTGTACTATGCACGGCTGTAGGTATGTTCTCACCTGGTATGTCTAACATTTCTATGGAGCAGGTCCCACTTTGGCCATTTGGAAAGGTGGCAGCCCTATAGGACCTATATGTAGAGATGTCAGATTTGGCAAGGCAACACATACCCACAGCCAGTAGAAAATAGACTTCTTCACCGGTTTGAATAAGTAAAGGTTATTCTTGTAGCATTATAGTTGCTAATACTGTTTCGTATAACATCTAGGTGTTTCAAATACAACATAATCATTTTATGCAACCACTACAGACAATATATGGATTCTTTGCCCTAAAGCACAGGCCATGTGCCATAATAACATTTATTTTGCAGGACACGACTGCCCAAAGGGGACTGTCCCTCACAAAGGTGAACAGGTGCTAACCCCAACCTATTATGCTATCATCTACCTAAGGTAGTCATTGGAATATGCGCTTAGCGTCACTAGCAGACCTCACATATGAATGGGGGAGAATGAACACTGAATCAGGGACACTGCATAATACTCTCAGGGACACATTTAGATGATTGGTACTATTAACCTGACACAATGACAGTCCCAGAGCATATGTATTCATCCACATTTGTCAAGGTACATGCTGTTTATGACTCATACATGTTGTCATTAGTCATTACGTGTATTCCACCACCCGTCCACCTAATATCACTAGTTCTGGAAGGGTTTAGTTAGGACTGTGTTACATTCTGATTCGTAATCATGGATGTCCATGATAATCGGGTACAGTTCACTGATATAGTCCCTATGTGTTCCCCCAGTGGTTTACAGATTATCCAGTAGATGTGCTCTTAAGGTTTGGGAGGTATGGGCGTCTGCTATACCCACATAGGAATATTAATTACTTCCATGGGGTGGGCCTAATACATCTCTGCCAACCAATACCTGCACACTTAGGCCCATTATTGCATACCCATGATTCCCCTACCTGACACGCCTCTACAGCACTCATCCTTACTATGAGCGCAGCTGGGGTATGAACACACCCCTATACACT